>NW_013667010.1:39952-48006 GCF_000517525.1 Limulus polyphemus | reverse complement strand
CTTCACCCCCGCACTTGACTAGATCTTGTATGAAATTGCTGCGTGCAAAAAATATTGATACTAGCTTAAATAACCAGTTTAGGTCAGGCAAACAAAAACCAAAATCAACCGAAGGCAGCTCGCTGCTGGGGAGTAGCACAAAGTCATATAGTACATATAGTCATATAGCACAAAGTAGTATAGATCATATACCCAGAAATTTGTTGTGGGAGGTAAACGAGAGTATCCCGAGAAAAACCCACTTTCACTACCTGGACGCCGAATATTCTATCCGGATAATGCCTGAGATGTAAGTCTGAAACAAGAAACATAAATGACTAATACACTACATGTTAATGATTACAGATATAATATGGAGACTGGTGGGTCCGCCACATATCAGGTGTTGCTGCGGAAATTAGAAATTATTGCGTCAGTGTGCTTCTTGTGCTGGGTATCCGATGGTATTTTTTGGCTAATTTTTGAATTCGATCCTGGAGGCTAAGTGGGATATTTAATGAATCTAGGTAAATCAGTGGAATGTAAAAGAATACATCCTGGGTAACTTATACATCGTCAGTGACTATGTGAAAGTATAGGACCTGCATGTGCAGAGACCCCATTATTGAATGAGGAATGTTGGTAAATCAGTGGAATGTAAAAGAATACATCCTGGGTAACTTATACATCGCCAGTGACTATGTGAAAGTAGAGGACCCCATTATTGAATG
Source organism: Limulus polyphemus (assembly GCF_000517525.1). Taxonomy (NCBI): domain Eukaryota; kingdom Metazoa; phylum Arthropoda; class Merostomata; order Xiphosura; family Limulidae; genus Limulus; species Limulus polyphemus. The sequence goes on along the minus strand of NW_013667010.1, from coordinate 47,296 downwards.
AGGAATGTTGGTAAATCTGTGGAATGTAAAATAATACATCCTGGGTAACTTATACATTGCCAGTGACTATGTGCAAGTAGAGGACCCCATTATTGAATGAGGAATGTTGGTAAATCTGTGGAATGTAAAAGAATACATCCTGGGTAACTTATACATCGCAGTGACTATGTGAAAGTAGAGGACCCGCATGTGTAGAGACCCCATTACTGAATGAGGAATGTTTTAAGTTAAAATCTCTACACCATGCCAAGACATACTACCAGAAAAACCTTTTTCTCATGTGTAATAGCACTTAACACTTTCTGGTACCCTTCTGTCCTTACATTATGCAAAGTTTGAAGTACTTTCTGTCTTGGGCCTCTGAAGATCACTAACCACATCAAAAGTTGGCTATCACGTCTTGATGGTTCATAATAATGGTACACCATGCTATCCTGCACTCACAACTGACTATACAAATTCAAGAAATTGCGTATGTTAGCACTATGTTTGCCAATTTGTGACGGGAAAGACGTTATCGTGCTATATGGCAAGTGGGATCTAACTTTATCTATATCCTGACAGTAATTTGTGGCATCCATTCAAATAAGAATTGTCACTGCTACTTCAATGACTTCACCTGCTGCATGTGTTCAATAAACTAACGTGCTTACCCGAATATCAACATTTCTATGCTTCTGACCTGGGATATTGTACAATAAAGTTAATAACACTCTTGTTGTGTTGTAATCCATGTCATGGTTATCAATCAAATAGTTTTGTTAACAAAAATAATGCAGTTCATTTTAAGTTATGCTCATAGTGTGCGGAGACATGTTTCTCTTTAAGCAATTATAATGGAATGTGTGCCATGTAGTACAATTATCTTTGATATAATTTGTAATGTTGGTCTATAATGTTACCAACAAAACAATTCACGTTAAGCTTGGGAATAAAAAGGAAGAAAATGTAAAACAATGCATTTTGAATGTTCATAATGTAATAGACTGGTTTTGTGGAATAAATTATTATAAAACTAAATTAAAATTGGTCAACAATAATGTGAACTTGGTCAGTTGGAAGTGTTTTATACCATGTAGCTTACAATTGTTACATAAGGAATATTTAGTTCACCAGAAAAAATATATTCATATTTACTATAATAAATAATCCTGAAACATAAAAAAAATGTCACAAATATAATTTATTTTCTACATTTCAACTTTCACATATAAACAGAATTTCACAAAAAAGTTTACAAACATACTTAGCAGTTACAAATAACAAATAAAGCTGCAAAATCCACAAAAAACATGTCCAATAAATGGAAAACTTTTAATCAAAAACAAAATAAAATAGTTCACAAATGGAAAAAATACTGTGGTGTTGAAGATCTGTAATTTCTAACAAAAGCAAGTAAAATACATTTTGCATTATGATTACATTTTTCATTTTAATAAGATTACATACTAAGATACAAAAACATTAATTTATAATACATGCATTAATCTAGTGGTGTGGTACTTTCAGTTTGAATGGCACCTTATACTACAAATGGGTTAAATGGCCAGGTCCAAGATCCCTAAGGTTTAAGCACAGCCAGCCCTAATGTAGAGCTACTTATCAGGGGGAGGGGCAACCACTCAGTAATGCCCACTGCCTATATTGCTACCTTTAACTAAATAACAAGATTGACTCTCACAGTTATAAGCCAGTTAAAGCTGAAACATCCTATATTTCAGTTGGTTATTATAAGATGCCTAAATTCATTACACTTATATCTGTTAGATGCAACATTCCTTAACTTGATACACAGATATAAAAGCAACTGTTCAAGATACATCACATGAATTATCACTCTTAAATAGACCACAACTTCATACTTAATTCTTCTACTTAGTTTCATCATCATCTCTAGTTCAAGACATTTAAACAGTTTTTATACTTAATTACATCCTCATAAAATGTAAGAACTATAATAAGTGTTACTATTACCAATGAAATGTAGAAAGTAGACATCCTTTGCTTATTCATGGTTTCATAAAGGGCTTTCAAAATGGGATTCCCAAGCTATTTTGTGAGAAACACCTTCATGTTGCTATATTCACCATCCAATTTGTACAATATGTTAAAAAATTCAAACTTGAACATTAAAATATATCAAAACAATATATTTGCACAAGAAAAAATTATATTTTTTCAGAGAAAAACTTTTTATGTCTTCATAACTTGTGATGGGCCTATTTCACCCACACTCACCCTAGAAATATACTGAACAAACACAACCCCTCAATACCTTCATATTAGTTTTTATGTCCATACAGTCATTCTTGTTCATGTATTACACTATTTCAACATTTGGGTCTTATTTAAGCTTCATCCTTGCTTTTAGCATTATACTTTCATGCTGAATAATTGGTATTGACTGACTAATTTCATACTAAACACTTATGTGCTTACTGTTATCCTTACCCATAATTTTTTATTAAAGTTCCCATTAAATTTGGTGGTACAAATCATTTAACTTTGTTTCTTTATTACTATTCTGATTGAGATGATTAACATTTATTTTCTAGGAATATGGAGAAAAATCATAAAACTGCAAGTTTAGGGATCAGGGACAAAATAATTATAAATATTTATAGTACTGGAACATCATGGATGTCAAATATGATAATTTTATTCTGTAAAACGTTTATTAAACAAGCTTTATGAGATACAGTCTAGCTCACACACACACACACAAAAAAAAAGGAATCTGAACGATCTACATAAAAAGAAATTAAAGTAAGATCTTCACACCTTTTAAATAATTATATAAACAAAATAATTTTGTAGACTATAAAAAATGCTTTAAATGAGACTGCCTTTAGGCATGTGTATTGTTACATACATATATAAGCAACAACCAAAAATACTTCAAAAAATGGACAAAACTACATACACCTTAAAAACACTAAAAGTAAATATGAAGATTATTAATAAACAATTCTATTCTAGACCAAGAGGAAAAAAATACATCATATTCTAATACACATGAATATTATACATTACTCAAATAATCCAAAGGAATTAATAGTATAAAATTTCTCTGCAACTGTCTAAAGCAAAAGCTGCTTTTTAAAACTATTGAAGTAAAATCTACATAGTAATAAAACAAACAAAAAGTAACTACAATAATTGTAACCTCTTGGACACAGATGTTCTTACTGCTAGGTTTCTGAATCAGACCAGTTTGTAAAGTATATAATTAAAACATTATTTATAAAAATGATATAACATGATGTCATGAACATAGTGCAACTTAACAAACCTGTTTATATATTTCATCTTAATGTCATTTAAAATCAAGTTAATTTCTAAATTACACAAACAAAAAAGTCAGTAGCACACAGTTTGTTCCATTCTCTGGTACAAACAATATTCCAATTAGTCGCATCACTAAGGAATGTATAATAGGACATGTCACAGTAGCACCAAAATTTAAACTTTTACAAGAGAGCAAAAAGAATATGCAAGTGCCACTATTCTTATTACCACAAAAAATATATCTATAAAACTTACTCTGTGTGTGTGATAATATTTAAACTTCTTAAGCATGACCACAGGAAACAAAATGTGTTGCTATCTTATTCACATATAAAACATTGTACGTAAATGTATACAATTTATGGCAAATTTTTTCCAGCTTACACAAGGCTAGTCCAAGGTAAAACACAATGTTTGTGTGTTCAGTCAATAGACACAAAAACACACATTCCTCTTATTGGCATGTATTGAATAGAATAAATTCAGCTGGATGAAAGCTTAAAAAAAAGACCAATCATTAGTATAAAAAAATTGTTTTAACATTTGTGATCCACAGATTGCAGAGGTGCATACACATATACATGTATGTATAAACAAAGTTACTTAAGTATCAATAGTTGTGTTACTGTTCAACCTAGATAACAGCTTTTGTGATAAAATATATAGAAAAATCAGATCTTTCATCATGATAGCAAAAAATAACACAGGCAAGTCTCGCATGGAATATTTCTTTCTACCAAATGCAATGGAAAAATGTTTTAAGTAGATTTTTTTTTAAACAGATTTAAAATGTAAATATACATTTCTGTTATTAATAGAAGTTATTGCTCACAGTTTAAGAACTAACAGGCAAAAGTTTATGCACAACATAAATATTCAAGTGCAAGACAACTGAGGTTTTATTTCTCATCAGTATTAACCAGGTGAAAAAGATAAGCTAATACCAAAGAGAAAAATTTATCTTATTGGTTGAAACATTCATGTAGTAAAATAAAATAACTCATAAGAAAACAATTGTTTCACTTTTCACATTTTAATATTACTGTTAAAACATTTAAAAAGTTTATATTCCTTTCTTAATAAAATTTTATAGTGATAACATTTGTGAAATTTCAGTACTATTCCTAAAAATTATGAAAAAATACCAAAATCATGTGATCAAAAGCCTAATCATGGCAAACTGGAGCTGTCATGTTAATCTCAATGTTTTTAATTCATGTGGTATAACACTGTCTCCTTTTTTATTGTTTTATATTACATAAAAGCTACTTCAAGGATCATTCTTGAAATAATCAAGTTTTAGATAGAAATTATTTGGAATTTGCAAAGTTCCCAATAAACACATACATACAAGTAAGCATATTGAAAGTCACACTGATAATAAAACCTTATATATGAAAAGACCCTACAACCAAGATCACTATAAAAAAAAACAGGAATGTGCATAATGTCATTGTGTAATTCACATTTTCAAGAACACTCTTTCTTTAAAGTTAATATCTATTACTTAATATTGTAATGGAATACTTCAGTACATAAATGATAGCTGCACTATACCAAAGGCATAAATGTTGAACAATGTCACTTCAAAAGCCACTGACAGCAATCCCCCCCCCCCCCAAATACAATGTATATATATGTTCTATAAAAGTGGAATAAAATTTTGATAAAAACATCCTGTAAGTTTTTCCTCGAATTTCACAACTCAGATCTGATTTTTAGGGGTCAATTGAAATAAGCTCTGGATACAAAGATGGTTTTTCTTCATTTGGATGTTCAGAAGGTTTATGTTCTTTATCTGTGACCACTATTGGTTCATTCTCTTTATCCTTTAATATGGAGGGTTCAGGCTGGGTTTCCTCCTGGGAAAGGAAGAAAAAATTGTATATACTATATAAAGCATTAAATAAATTTCTTTGTGATAAAGCTTTTGACTAAAATGTAAGAGTTAGTATTTTTACTTTGTTGGCATACATAGACACGAGTAAGTACAGCTAGTGTATTACTGCAGAATTTTCACAAATCTACTTTAATGATAATTTTTCTAATGTTGTAGTAGCATTGCTATACATTATATGCAAAAGAAGTGTCCCAGTAGATGAAGGTCAGAAACTGTGGTCCACTCACCCAGCCATAGTCTGAGGACATGCAGATTCCTAGACACTTTTCCTGTAAACTTGCTAATTACAAAAGAGGATGTGACCAACACTGAAGCACTCAAAATACTCAAAAGAAATGGTTATAGTGAACATTTTTTTTCCTTTTACTTTTAAGTGGTAATTGCCACTAATGAAGGGTAAAGTAGGTGTTTCTCTTTCAATTCATTTTAATTTGTTTATAACATAATATAAGTCAAGTGCATGTAAAAATAGATTTTCAGATTTACATTTTCTTCAAATCATTACCCATGAGGCTTTCATTCAATATCAAAAATCATCAGAAGAACTATTATTTGTATGCTGCATTATTTCAGGCAGGATTATAGTAAATTTATCTATGAGACCTTGGGCAGGTCAAATACATCAAACGAATTAGATCTCAAATTGATCAAGAGATGACAGAGCTATTAGCTAAAAGTTTGTACTTGAAAAAAAAACTCAGAGCCATTCGATGAGCCACTATGCCACAGCTAAAATGGCAAATGGATGAAAGTTTGTACCCCTGAGATACCTCTAGCAAAGTGACGGCACCTGTTAAAATTTGACCCTTCTCAACACAGTTAAGTCTTATTCTTGAGAGATGAAGATTTGTCATTAATCAAACTCAAATGTCCATATCATATTTAAGTGAAAAATTAGGCACCAGGACTGCTTTTCGTTGAATTTTATCTAAAGTTATACTTTATAATAATAATTATATCATTTCAAATTCCAGTCCCTTAGCTTGTTTTGTTTCTTTGTTGGATATTAAGCACAAATTTACATAATGGTCTATCTGTGTTTTGCTCACAGCAGTTATCAAAACCTTATTTTTAGCCTTATAAGTCCTTAGACTCTGTTAGTCTTCCATGTAAAACAACTACAGATACTCTAGGAACATTCAACTATCATTAGGCATGTGGTTTATTGTTTTCAATATTACACACTTTCAGTGATGGCACTAATCTATCATTCCATCCCTTTTGCTTTTGAGTTAGGAGCTATTTATTACCATAGAAACAAAAGTAAACTGAATGTCTATGTTATCATTCTTTCAAAACAATAAATAGTTTTTTTTGTAAATGGCATTTCCCAGTTGTTCAATTAGAAGTTTTGCTTTTAAACAGATTTACTGTATAGTGATTTCAGCAATACAGGCTAAGCTAAAGCCTCTGAAAGGAATGCACCCCTTGGTAAAATTGATGTGCATAGAAGTGGACAAGTCACAACTAAACCCCACAAAAACAAAACAATGAAAACAGTATGTTACACTTTGGAATAAATTACTAATGAATATTATCATAGCTTATATATTTTTATTTGAAGATTGACATCATAAACTCTGACATATAGACAGAAATCACAAGTTTAAGAATGATTTGAGCTGAATTATTTTCATTTTTGTCTATTTCTTCCCTCTCCAGTATTCTGTTTTACTGTGCTCCTAAGTCTTACAGGACTAATACAATCACACTTATTTAATCTTCAGTTTTTATTTGTGTGTGTTTTTTTTGTGAAGCTTTTTATAACTTATATATAGTTTTTCATTCCTTTTTTTTTTTTCTACTATTTCTTTAAGCATTAATTTTTTTTCTGTCTATGAACTGGAAATTTCAGGTGTCTGTAAATTCTAAGACTTATTACCAAATATTGTAAAATCATCTAGAAGAACATCTTATGGCAAAAATAATATGAATGCAAAATGGATAATTAACTGCTTAAACTCCTAAATGGTTGGAAACTTCAGCAGATTATTTTTTGATATCAGAAAATCCTTTAAGGGTAAAAAAAAACAGAGCTTAGATGTATCATGTGACAGAAAAATAAAGATTGATATTTTAAATATTTCTTGCATTCCTTCAAGCCAACATGAAAAAAGCAAGACAGTGTGGTAGGGTTTTGTTCAAGTAGATATAAT
>NW_013667010.1:12704-39769 GCF_000517525.1 Limulus polyphemus | reverse complement strand
TATATATATATATATATGTAAACAATTATAGGTTTATAGAGAAAAAAAAGCATTGTTATGTTTTGCTTTCATGTTGAAAAAAAATTAATCCAAATGTAGGTTTATCTATGATTGATCCAACTGAAGTAAGTTTGTTTGAAGTTTAGCAGAAAGCTACACAACAGATTTATCTGTTCTGCACACCATGAATATTGAAACCTGGTTTCTAGTGTTGTAAATCAATAGATATACTGCTGTGCCACTGAGGAACCCAACTGCAGTAAGAAGTATTGGTGTAAATGTTGTATCTTTCTGGCAATAAGTGATGTGCTACAATCCAAAACATGAAAAATATTTGATTTCTGACTGGAAGATGACCAACACAAGTATGTCTTGGCCAATAATCGCAAACTGACTAACAATTCAGATGCTGATAAGTCAGCAAAGCAAATATGCTGATAAAATTTGTCAAATGGTAAACAAAATCAGTTCTTGTTCAATAGGCAGAAGGCTAATATTACTATATTTGTTTTGTTGAGACTAATATATTTAAGTTTGTGGTACTAAAATTAACACAATTATAACTGTATTATTATGATTAACTTAGTTACAATTATGTTAGTGCAATTACAACACTATAATTATATTCCATCATTAGAGGTGCATAGATATAGACATATCAGTAGGCCTATCAGCCAATGTTTTTGTTGTAACTGATAATTTACACCAATATCTTTGCTTGCTGTTGTATAGAATGTTGTGACACAAACAGTTGAGACAACAATGTACTTGCTATAGTGTGCAATATGCAACTGTTATCTGATGTAAATATGTCTCAAAAGAGCATGATTTGGAATTTCTTAGTGTTTGAAAATAACATAATAGCTGATCACAAACTATGTGCTAAAAATTGGTGTGGAGATAACACTGGTAGATATTTTAACACAACAGATTTAATACGTCACTTCAAAGTCACCCTGCTGAATAATGTGATTTCCAAAAGGTTGCTACAGAAAAGAAAAGGACCAGATAAATAACTTGCATCAAAGCAGGTATGATTGCTTCAAGCACTAAAAGCTTCAGAGAAATTAGATCAAAAAGATTCCATAGCAAAAGAAATTACCCATCATTTAATGGAATTTACAGCTCTGAATGATCAGCCATTTGTTTGGTTGTAGAAGATAATGGATTCTGCTGTCTCACTGAATGTCTGCAGTCTTGTTACACAATGCCAAGTAGAAGGTTTATGTCTGACACTGTTCTGCCATAACTGATCAGTGCCATTTTAGAATACACATAGATGCTACTTGAAGCTTGATGTATCAGAACTAGGCTTTATGACTGGTATATGGAGCTCTGATGTGTTGCCAATGCTGAGTCTAATTGCAAAATAGACAGGAATTACAATTTACAGAAGGTAGTAATACAAATCCACAAGTTCAGCAGCTCCTTTATGGTGGTAGTTATTTCAAAGCTTTTGACAAAATGTTTGCAATGTGGAAAATGATAAGTATCAAAATTAATATGATGATCAGGAATAATGAAAGAAACACTGAGAATGCAATTCTAGACTCTGGTTTGCCAAGCTTGCTTTGTGCAGCACACAAAATTCAGTTCATTGTGAATGAAGGTGTGTTAACACAGTGCAATGTTCAACAAATGATTATTGGAAAATTATTGTTGGGCACTTCAAACCCTCCCTGCTAGCCTATTCTCATCTGCAAGATGTGCAGAATGAGCTCTGAATGTCTTTCAAAAGGTTACAGCAAATAACACAGAGGTGGAACAGTATTTCTTACATACTGCAAACCTTTTGGAGCAGAAGCACACTCTTGGAGCTTACGTTACTGACTATGAAATCCCTGCAACCCTCACTAGGCATCAATAGGAATAGATTGAAATAGTAACAGTCTTAGTAGCTTTTGAAGAACTAAATGTGAAGTTTCTTTTTGGCTTTAGATGCTGAAGCTATCTCTATCGACAGAGGCTTTGAAATGACTTTCAACTCTATCTCTACGGGTCTCTTATAGTCACGGGTCAAAGGCCATGTCATCTTGTTTGTAGACTCGCATTCAAAATTTTATTGAACTACTATTTTATGAATGTATGTCAATAAGTTTTGTATCAAATTGTAGGTTATAATTCAAATTTTAGTATCATAAATTTGTTAATTTTTAATTTAAAAGTACATATTAAAAAAATCTTAAATTGATTTTTGTGTATCACGTGGGTATGATGAATACAGCATTGGTTCATATTATATGTTTGTGATGTCCAAATACAAAGTCTATAGTTTCTTATGAATTAGGAACTCAAATTTCCATTATTGACAAGCTAGAATATAAAAGAAGTTCCTATCTTTTCTATTTGCTGAGATATCACTACATTTACTGAATCAAACACAGTGGCCCTGCCCAACTCTGTCCATTTTTGGGAAACTTGCTTACATATATCTACTTCTGTCTATGAAGTGTGAATAACCAATCAAAAGCCCAGAATGTCCCCTTAGTGGCTTTCTCAGCCTCTTTGAAGTAATCGGGCATCAAACTCATTCTTTTGATGCTAGATTTCAAGTGGTAAAGTAAGACTTTAGTGAGCTCAAATTTCATATTTTTTTAGACCCAAATACAGCTTATTTATTAAGCATGATAAATTATAGTGGAATTCTGTGGTACTGATATAGTAATTTACGATTTTTGATTATTTTAAAATGTATATATAAAACCTAAAAAAAAATAAATAAAAAAAATTTTCATTTCACATCCTCCATGTGCAAAATTTGATACGACTTACAGCAAGCAGCAAATGAGTACAAAGTTTGTAACTAGAATAGAATTGTGTTCCATAATTCTTTATTTACTTTTCTATGTTTTTAGAAAGATAACTTAAAGTTAAGAACTTATTTGTAAATAGTAATAATGTATATACATATATAATGTATTATAACTGAAATTTCACTGTATTTTACAAAATACTAGTCCACTAAAACACAGCCAAGACAGGTCACTTTGCAAATGCCAGTTTTATATTAATGGATATGGTAACAAGTGCACATGCACCACGTTATTGCAACTTCTATAATGTTAGCCAGGCATGGCTGAATGGTCAACATAATAAAAAGAATAAATATATATAAATGTATAATGTTATGAAACTTAAGCTACTTAAACTAAACATCTGAGTTTTCATGTTATAATCTGTAGTCATTCTAGAACAAAAAAAACAGAAGTTATATTTATTTCCTAATTTTTTATGGTTATTACAAGGTTAGTCAAATCAACCCAACCCATACAGAGATACAGTAATGAAAATAACAGATAAAATAGTTTGTTTCTAAAAAAAACAGTTGATAATTATCTGGAGGTTATAAAGATTTCACACGTGAAATTTAAAAACGTTCTGATGCATAAAAGTACTTTTAATCTTAAAATCCAAATTACTTTGCATTTTGGATAGTCAACATTCTGAAAGAAAAATTTCATGAGAAAATCTTTAATTAAAAAACCCGATATTTTATGCGCGAACCCAAATAACCCAAAACATCTTGTAAAGATACGTGTACATTATCAAAAATCTTAGTATAATTACTCTCATGGATACTTTCGTGGTTACAAGCTGGGTTGAGCCCACCCAGTCCGTGATGATAGGGTTAAACAAAGTTTCAGATGCAAACCACAGAACTGAAACTATGAAAGTCACTTTGCTGGAGGCCGTGGAAATGCAGTTTAGTGAAATACAGTCAGAATACCTCTACTTCATCACAGACTTGCTAGATCTAAGATACAAGGGCAGGAGCTTTATCAACACTGACAAAAATTTGCTTGCTGTGCAAATTTTGACACATCTGGAACAAAAGAAAGCAAAATACAATGAAAAAAGAACACAAGAACTGAAGAACCTCTCACAAAGAAATCACAGCAAGCAGATGATGGCACTTCTATAAAATGCACCAGTACCCTGTCTTTGATATATGATGAATAATTGGAGGAAAGAGTCACTGTGGTAGAAACTGATGGAATGAACAGCAGTGTTGTACTTCAGAAACAGTTACCTCAATGAATTCCAAGAAGCAGACAAAAACTGCAATATAGGGAAAGCAATAAAGATAGTTCTCCCACTTTGGTTGAAGTGTAGCAGTGTTTATGTCAAACAACTGTTTAGTTCTGCACCACATCGTGGACAAGAAGACAAACATGTTGATGTGTGATAAAGTTGTAATCTTTACTGTGAAGAAGAACCTCACACTCAAACTAGGAAGCCATAAGTATAATTCAGATTTTTTTAATTACTTAAACTTATTATTATTAGTTTTTATTACTACTGCTACTGTTTCTTCTGTCTTGATGTACAATTCTTGCAAGCATATTCACACTGTATTTTGAAGCCATAAGACATTCTTTATCGTCTGAAGTGGCATAGTTGTTGTAAATAAATGTAAAATAAATTGAATAGCTTTATGATGAAAGTGGTAAAAGTTAATAATGTTTACATGTATAAAGTTTACTAAAAACTAACAACAGTTAATTACAATTTAGAAGTTAATATTTTGTGTGTATTTTTATTTTGCTAAATGTTTCTAGAAACAAAGTATTTAAACATTTATGATAAATGCAACCAGAAAGAAAGAAAAAAAAATCTAACGGTTAAGTTTCAATTTGTTTCAGTAGAGTACCTTACATTTTGGGCAATCATCAGCTACTGGTGTCAGCCAAGAAAATCTTAGTCGTTTTGGCCCTATGCAGCATAGTTTACAAGAGTTGTGTCTTTGTTACTTATGCTAAGGTAACTATATATCACCAATACTCATAACTATGATTGTGTTAATATATGAATATATGCCTAACTAAAGCTAACATATCAAAAAATAATGTCTTACCATTTCTTTTTCTACATTTTCACTTGAAGATTCCACATTTTCTGTCTCTGTACTTATTTCTGGTGCTGTTCATATATCAAAATTACCAATTTAAGTTAAACATAAGTCACCTTTTTTTGCAAAATTTAATATACTGAAAATTCACAAGTATCAAACACAACTATACTTTTTTTACCAATAATAGATAAATAAAACCAAGAATAACACTTGAATGTAGTGGTGATTCTAAGTATTGTGCTATTAGAAAATGTTCAAATATGATTCGGTTTTTAAGATATCCTCCACACGACTACTTTGATATGTTAACTACCAACTGGAGTCTACCATTTGATAAGAGTAGTAAAATATCACAATTTAAGGCATCACTGGCATAGTTCAATTCAGTACTCATCTATCAAGAATAATAAAAGAAATATGGTATGAAACTGTGTTAGTTTTGCTAATTTCTTCTCATTCAATAACAATGTTATAATTGCATATTTCCTTAAAAGTTGAGAATGTCAGCATTTTACGTTCTCTTGTTAAAATAATAAAATTAGGCTTAAGTGTTTCATTGCCAAATGCTATTTACTGTTTTCCATAAATTTTATTAGTTTGTTTGTTATGAATTTTCGTAAAGCTACACGAGGGTTATCACTAGAGGGAAAGTAGGTAGTCATCACCACCCACCGCCAACTCTTGGGCTACTCTTTTACCAACGAATAGTGGGATTCACCGTTACATTATAATGCCCCCATGGCTGAAAGAGTGAGCATGTTTGGTGTGACGGGGATTCAAACCCACTATCATTTTCATTTACTACCAGTTTTTCTAAAGTAATGTATTAAGGCCAAATAATACTAAGAAAAAGAAAATATTTAATTTCATGACTTTGACAGGCTATCCAAAATTTTATTAGTGTGTATAGTTTTCATTTGTTTTACAAATAACCAAATAACATCTGTGACAGTTTGAATCACTGGACATAATGGCTTGTACAGAAAAGAAAAATCATTGGTTTCCTTTGCTTTCATATTTTAAAGTTTATCCATGATCCAACTGCAATAGCATATATTGGTTTTAATGTTAAATCATGCATGCTTGAAGTGGGTGATGTGCTGCAATTCAAAACAATTTTATTACTTATTAACCCTATGACAACTAGTGCCATTTTAAAATTCACTGAGTAATATTCAAAACATAATTAAACCACTTTACTATCAATGTATTTAATGAAATTATTATTATCAAGTACATTATATTTCTAAGTTTTAATTCCTTTGTTCCAAAAAAACCTTTAAATAAAATACTTAAAAGTTCAGTTTTGTTGTCACGTGATCCACAAGCTAAAAAAAAATCTCAACTTTTACAGCCTTTGTATTGAATGGAATAACCCTAGCCCTGTACATCTGTGTCTAGACAATAAGTATGTTTAGTTTCACTACTGACACTAATATTTCAAAGTTCTTTGGACAAATCGTGTAGAAACAAGTGATAAGTTTTGCCAGCCACTGATGGGTGCCACACCCACCAACCTATACATAAGGTTGAGTTTGCATGCTACATCTACATCCAACATACACATGTGTATAGTCATTAGAAAGAGCTCATTTTACACTGTAATCCAACAACAGTTATTTTGAAATTGGTGCCAAGCTGTCAGTTATCAGGCAGCTGTAACTGCTTGTATTATCGTTGGCTGCTTTGTTCACGATAGCACTTTGGCTGTTTATTACCCGAATATGTTGTAGTTGGAGACAGTTAATTGTATTTATGTTTTACTTTTATATTTTAGTTAGTTACATATTATTTGTTTTAAAATTTGTATTTTAAAGTTTTGATAGTTTTCTAAACATTTTTGAATGTAATCATCACTCTCCAAGTGTTACATTACCATGTAAGTACAAAAAAGATTTTGCCAGAGGCTAAAGTATTTCTGCCAGTCATATCATTCTACCACTCATGGACATCTACTGATTTGTATCAACATAAATAATGAACGGTAAAGAACAGGAAAGGAAAATAAAACTTTAAAAATAAACTATTAAGTGAAAAGGGAATAGACGTGAAATTTCACAGGTGACTGAAAGAAGATATATTTAGATTATTCAATAAAGAGTTAAAAGGTATGAACATATTTCTATTTCTTAATGTTAAACATTTCATTGCACTGTATGTTGATGATAATAGCTGAAGTTAGTGATTTTGTGATATGGTAGAGAAAATGGCAAATAAAATACAAGCATTTATTTTAAAAAATGTTTGATAATCATTTAGCAGGTTCTAGAGATTATGCAAATGAAATGTGAAATGTGTAAGATGATAAACAGTATTTTTATACTCAACATAAAAAATCACCTTACAAGTGAACTATTCAGAGTCCAAGTGCAAATTACTACATTAAATAACAAATTTTCATAAGAAATAGTAGAAAAAAATCAAAATTAAATGTTTTACTTTTTTGAAACTATACACTTTTAGAAGTGTTCTTGTCAAATTTCAAACAATTTAATACACTAGTTTTACTTTTGAAATGAAATATAATGAGAGAAACATTACCTATGGACAATAACCACAGCTGGTAGTCATAGGGTTAAGTTAACTTCAGTAAATAACTAGGAGTTCTGCCCTACCTGAATCATCTTTTTCATCTTCAGGAGATGAGGAATTACATGACATGATAGGTATGGAAGAATACGATCCTTCTCGAGATTCACAAGGGGCTGTGCTTGAGTCTTTTAGTTCCACTTCATCATCTGCACTTACTGATTTGTATAAACGGTAGGACTTTTGCTTCCTGAAAATTTAATTCATACAGTTATATGAAATTGAAAATGTAACAATTCTAGTGATGGTCACCTGGCATGGCATACTGTTAGTCATAAAAACATGACTAGAAATCTTACTAAATACTTGTACAGATATGTTTCAATGTTCACGCTTAGTTTATGTTTTGCCTACTAAGAATTTTTTTTAACCTTGATAATATAATTTGTCTTGTCCTTAAAACATTTTTTCTATAGAATTCTGGAATTAAATGCACTGATTCCTCAAATATTTTGCTGTTTTACTTTCACAAATGTTCTTTAAGTTGGAAACATTTTTAATGCCACACACTATAGCTTTAACTTTATTTCACAGCTTTCAAAGTTATAACTGCAATGTTTTAGTAAGGCCAAAAATAAAATGTATGTGATTCAGGATGGATATATATAGTAAATAGGGATAAATTTACTTACACACACACACAAAAAGTTCATTCTCAAACTAATATGTAACAAGAAAAAAAAAGGAATCACTATTAAATTACATGAATTACAATTATTAAAATTGGTTAAACCCAACCTAAAATGTTTCGGCAATTCCACTTTGTCATCAATACAACTGATGGAATAATTGATTATCAACCCCCCCCCCCCAAAAAAAAAGACAGAAATATTGATACTTAAAAATATTAAGGATAAAAGAGTAAACACATCATAATTAAAGAAACTAATTTATTAGGTTATAGCATTAAACCTGTTGATAGTGTTTTTCAAACAAATCTTGTATGCTTACTTGAGATACTGTTTATATTTCAGGCAAAGTCTAATATTAGGAAAAATACATTTTATTTTCTCAGTGCTCTATGGGTTTATAAGAGAGTTGATATTAACCATCTATTACATGAATTATGGAAATTTGGTGGAAAAAAGTGTTTTCTTTGAATTTCTTAGTTAAATAGGTCTATATTGCACACAAAAATGTTTCTGTCAAAAATATTTTGGTTCATTACCTAGAAATAACATTGTTCAACTGAGGAAACAACAATAATTTCATGATTTATTTCAACTGTTACCTGCAAGTAAGAACATTCAACTACAGAACTGAAGCATTTGTATGTGTATTAAGCAACAAAGATTTATTATCTGTACTTTAAATAGTGCTAGTGTTAATGAACTTCTGGTTTTATTTGAGCAATTATTGTACTTTTAAATTTCATTCAAAATTAAGAGTTTAATGCAATGTATTATCATACATTTATGTTTAAATGTAGATATGGGAGGCTACACAGTGTGCTTGAACATTTACATGGTTATTACTAGTCATAAAACATTTTTACAACTACTGTTTCACTGGGAAATCCCATGCATTTTAAGAAAAGTTGTTTAAAAAATACACACCCACCCGTGCAGAGACAGGCAAGCTATAATCATATTTCAGATATAAATGAATGATGCACTGTGATTTGTCAAGTTATCAGTATTGGAGGTGGACTACCAAATCAACATGTAAATTCTATCTGTCCTTCATTTCAAAAATGATGAAGAAATAGCAGTGAATAGGGTCCAATAAAACTTGGTGATGCCCATGATTCAATAACATTCACACTTTAAAATCTTTTCAGTTTGTTCTAGTCATAGTGTTAGCAGTTTTTTTTGATAGGGTAAGCTCAGATAAAGGTTCTCATACATTTTGTTTTGCTCTAAATGTAAGATATCTAGTAGAATCAAAAAGATCAAAGTATATGGTATGAACATTTAAAACTTCAGTTAAAACTTCTAAATACTTTACTTACTTTCTCAAAAGATACTTGATCAACCACACTATAAAACAGATAAATATGATAGCTAAAACAATCCCTAAGATAGCAGGTATGATGGATTGTAGAGCACCGCTAACTTGTGGATCATCATGTGGTCCAACTTCATCCTTCTGATCTAAAAATTAAACATTTATGATGAAAAAAAAGTACTTGTAACCATATTCACATTTGTTGGTTAGTTTCAGTTATTTTAAAAATTCGTTAAGAATTGAAATTTTTCATCTTTTATTTCTTTAACACAAGAAGTCAAATGTATATGATATAACTACACACAAAACATCAATGTATTATAAGAAAAAACCTTTATGATGTTCATTAAGTTTAACTTAATTTAACTATAATATTAATGATACTTAAAAATATTAAAATAAAAAGTAAATAAATTATAAAGAAACTAATTTATTAGGTTATAGGCTTCATGAAGTTAATATTCTTCAATTACCTAAAAGGAATTTCAAAATGCACAATGTTCAATTTGTTCATTTATTACAGGAGTAAAACAATATCACGGTTAACACCAGTGTCTGCAAAATCTAAACACAATTTCATTCACTCAAGTGCATATAACACATATGTACTACAAAACTTTTCTTTCCCAAAACATCAACAATATTCTGTACATGTACATGGCAACACTTTTTAATGTACATACAATTCACTGTAATATCTTTTAAATTTTTTACAAGAAATACCTATCATGCCAAACAAAAGCATCATTACTGTATATAACTTGTGGTTATATACTACTCTTAAAAATATTTTGAAATGTCATAGAAAAGAGTATATACTTAACATAATGCATAAAAACCGACAGTTTGTTTTCAAAGTTGTCCTTTTTAACAATCTATGATAATTATGTCAAATCAATAACTTCACAGACTTTTTGCATTATAAGCAAACAAATTAGTAAAAAAAATGTAATGCATTGATTTTCAACAAGTTCTTAGAATACAAGTCCATTACACAAAAGAAATTATATATTTACTATTGACATTTAAGGTTTGTGTATACCACATTTAAGGTGTGTATATCTACTTATTAGGTAAGTACTAGTAGGTTTATTTAAAATATTGGGTAAAAGTCAGTGCTACATGTTTACTAGAAGGTACGTTACATATACAAACCATGTTCCATCTGGTATATGTTTACAGACAAAGGTCTCTTGCATTCAACGTTACTGTGACGACCTAGATTAAAAAATGATAATACACTTTTATGTTGAAGAAAAAACATCCACATACATAAACATTCTTAAGTAAACAGGTGCTGTATATTGTTACATATAAACCATAAATTCTCACCACTTCTTCAATAAGGAAATCTTAGTACAGCCTCATAATTTCTATAACATTAATTTCCATTCAATTATAACTTTAAGAAGAATGGTAACTGTAAAGGTTTTTCCATTATCAATTACTGTTCAAGTATTTCTTATTCTATTTCCCAACAACCTACTGTAAATTGGATGGAGTGTGGTATATAGGGTATTATACTGCTAGCCTAAATGCTCAAGTAAGCTATTCAATTGTGAAAAAGTGAGATACATTAAAACACAGAATATATGTACTATTGTACTGACCAGGAATGATTAGGTGAACAAATAATTATGGAACAAAGTTTAGTATGCATTTCAAAAGTAAGAAATCATTTTGCTAACTTTCTAAACTGCCACCCCAGAAAACAAACAAACAAAATTCAGATGACAGCAGGTTAAAATTTATATAAATTTATTGTCTTTAAAAAAAATTAGGATGTGTTTTTAGAAACTTTTAGGTTTATTTTCTGCTATCACAGACAATCACATTTGAACTCTGAAAACAGTATTCACAACAGCAATGTTACACCCAGAGGTGAAATTCTGCAGATACCGAGTACTGGAACTTATCTTTTTTCAGATGCTTATGCATTCCATTGTTCCGTCAGAAAGCCTTTATTCATCGACACTCAAATAATCGTTTTTAATGTTTAAACATCATTTTTTTTTCTTTTTGCAAAACAGGTCCACATCACCCAACTGAGTAACTCTACTTTTTTTTGAGAATTTCATCCCTGGTTACACCACACATTTTGCTTCAAAGTTTATCTTTAGGATAATATCATGTATCATGACCTGTTACTTATTAAAAATTACTGAAGTAGAACTCAGATGCTATATTGACATTTCACTATTGCTGGTCAAGTATTACAATATTTTTTGTACTCGGTTGTCTTAGTATCATTACAGCAGCCTGAAACTTAAATATTCCTACTTTTCATGTTACTTGTTCATGTATGTAATGGTTACCATAAATGACCTGAACTACACAGCACAATTTCAAACAAAATTAGATAGCACTTTATGTCTTTTATCTTTATAAGTTTATAAACATATTTCATTAAGACATAGAGCATCTGATTAATTTCCATTAGTTTTTCATCACACTAAACTTTTGTTTTACTTATGAAATATATCAAGGACAGTATAAAAAAAAACACAAAAAATCTAATATCCAAAATACAAACCACTGTTTGACATTTCTATGGCATCTGCATTTCTCTTTTTAATTAGTTCTTTACAATTATCTCCATCTCATACAGAAAAGGTAGTGCTACACATGTTCTAAATCCTGGTTAGATTACATTTGTTGAATTATGTCTTATAAGTATATAAATGTTAGAATTCCATTCTGTTTACTACATGTTTACTGTCTTGAATTAACTTTGATGTTTGATTTAAAAAGTTTTTTTTCAACATTTATATCATTGTTATACATCTTTCACTTACCCAAGTAGGAGTATAAGCATCAGTTTTTAGATATGTTGAGCATACAGCAATGACTTTTCACTTATACTGAACCTTGAAATTTTCTTTCCAATAATGTAAAATTAGTAATAGTGTGCCTTTAGCAGGTTACTTTCTGATAGTGGAGCTGGGTTTAAGAAGACTAAACTTTGAAGGGAGAGGCTTATTTCCCAATCTGAAAAAAAACAAAAATAAGTACATGTAATAATAAAAAAAAGCTAACTAAAATTAATGTAACTTCTCTTATTCATAAAAGCATATCCAAATGAGTTTAGCATGCTTGCATCAAAAAACTTGCTAGTTACCAAGCACTAAACTTGATACTGGAATAACAACAATGGACACAACACTGATGTGCCAAGTGATGAACCATTATAACAATATAGTAAGTATCATTTAACCTTTTTCATTACCTCAGAACACTAGTTACTAAGCCTTCTTTAATACATATGAATGCCATATTTATTGTGCTGTGGATATCCATGTATAACAGGGCTGTGTTTGAAGGGTTGTTCACCAGCAAAGATTTCCAAGGTAATTCTAAACACTTGAAGGTTCATCAGGGCGGCATTCAAACAATGTAAGATTTTTTCTCTTCTTAACAGAAACCATTGACAATGCTTCAATAGTAAACACAAATTAAATGCTACACATGAAAATTCAATCTCTTGATTTGTATGATGCCTATTGCTTTAATAAAAGTTATCGTATTAAGTAAAAACACATACACACACACACACTGTCAAGACATTACACATGGCAGCTCCTATCATGCATTGGTGAAGCACAGGGGTTACCTTTATTAGTTGCATTGCTTCAATACAATGTACTGAATACTTAGAGTATCAGAATTATGAATGTCCATATTTCTTTTCTAATTGAAGTGTTATTGTTACTCTGTTCTATTTTGCTGTTCATTTAGAATTACTTTTTATCATTTATTTATCTTGTTGACACTTTTATCCACGGCATATACTTAATTATCCAACAATGTTGTTTAATAAGAAATGTGGCTGATAAAAACAGTGTTGTACTTGTAACTTTTTGTTATAGTTGAAGCTTTGTATTTATTTTCTAACTCTGTTCTGTTTTGCTGTTAACTTATGATGTTTATTAGGTATGTTTAATTAATCAAAAATTTTATGTTAAATAGACTATGACTGCTAACCTGCTTGAAATGGTAACTGTTAAGACAAAGATGTGTTTCCTTAAGTCAGCTGTGGTTCCTTAAACTGGTTGCAATAAGGTGTTTTTTCAAAGTAAGCTTACTGCATGTTGTTATACGAGTATTGAACATAGCATCAAATACTTGTATATAAACAATATGCATTAATTTTTTATTTAATATATATAAAAAAATTAATACTGTTCCTTATAATGTTAAACTATGTGTGAATTTTTTATTTTACTTATATGGATTACTTGTAAAATAAGTGTTTCCAATCAAATATCAAATACTTATGGTGATGTCATCATTAAATTTTTGAAATTAATACTATTAAAGGTTCGAACCTTTAGTTGGTAATGTGACCTTAATCTTCAAAGGTCAAAACCTATCCTTCATTACAGATCAGCATATACTTGCTTACATGGGACACTTAAATAGCCAATTTTGTATGTCAATCATTTACTCCAATTATCTAGTTCGACAGTCAGTTTTTATATTACTGTAAAAACTGACAGATTAATAAATAATTTTCTCTTATTATTTTACGGGAGAGTTTAAGTAATCAAATGGCAGTGATATTTAATGCTATTTAAGTGCCCCATTTATGCTCGTCTGGTTTTTACCCATTCCCTACTTCACTTTATGAAAACTTTTTAAATATTTTGAAAATTTCTTCCAAATTACAATATCAAAAACATCTAAAAATTGGGTTTATTTTAAATTAAAAAGTAAGTTTGCATTATGTTTTTAAATTAAAAATGAAATGTAATAAATCATGCAAGAAATTCCGATTTAAGATTCACTGTAACGGTATTTTAACACAAGAAACAACAGCTATTATTTCCTACTACTACTAATATTAGTAATACTAATACTCGTCCTCTGCCTAAGTAACTTTGCTCTTGGCTTGTTTTACAAATTATAATTTATAGGTCAAAATACATAAGTAGGGAACTATGTAGTTAGGCCTACTTTAATTCAACTGCAAGATATATCTTACTTAAGACCAAGTCTTCAAGGGTCACAATACGGCATATTAAAACGAGTCATACTCGTATCTAAAACGATTATTTCTTAAGTTATCAAAATTTTTAAGACTTATAAACGTAAGTAGTATCTTATTAACAGTTTAAGCACAATTTTTAAAATAAAACTATCTGGCCACATATATAAAATTTTATGAAATCTGTAGGGGATTCACTTACTCTAGTGGTTTCCAACACCTAATAGTATTAGTAATTTGCTCGACTTCGTACAGTTACAATATAAAATCATGGAGTACCCCACTCGAGCTTTTTTGCACATTCACCTTTACGACACCTATGAGCTACGAAAATGAATATTTATTTGTAATTGTAGTTAAGCGCAAAGCTACACAATGTGCTCTCTGTGGAAAAATCAACAACAAAAATATACTCTATACAGTGTGAAAAATCAAAATGTCCATTTTAATTTCAAAACATTTAAAATATATTTTCATATGTTCTACTCCCCATAATTATAATTTTAGTTTACTTTAGGAAGATGATAATATAAAATTGTTGCGTCGGTATTACAAAATAAAGATTTTCAAAGCAAATAAATTTCGAACAATTTTATGTGAAGTAAAAAAAAAATATTTGCCTGTGTTATTTCTAAATGCGAAGGTTTTTCTTCTAAGGAAACACAAGAAAGAATCAGAAAAGCAAAGCAAAAATTATTTTTTTGTTTTATTTTTTGAGTAAAATACTCACCCACCCTAAGTATTTTAATTGCAATTATTAAGTAAGTATTCGTGAAATATATTATCTGGAAATACAGGGCGTCAATGGCACGATTTTCTAAAATGTAGCACTGGGTAATAACTTTATTTCATTTCCTTATTTATTTACTTCTAAGTATATTTTCGAATAAAGTTCATTCCGTGTAAAATTAATATTTACAGTTAAAATTATATTTTTTTCTTAAGCTATGAAGTTTCAAGGAGTGCATGCTAAGTTGTTGTTGTTTTCGTAGTGCAAAGCTGCACAACGAACCATATGCACTATCTCTACCGCGAGAACTCGAACCCCAGATTTCAGCGTCCCCTTTTCAGGGGTTGCAAAGTCTCTTGAAAAAATTACAATACACAAAAAGTTAATACTAAAATAAAACACTACACTAAATTGTCTATTCAACAAGTCTTGTTGATAGTTTTCTATTCCCAGGCCCTATTATGGCATATTGTTCTTTATTGTCACTGATGGAATTATTCTTAAATAGGTGGTCAGACGAATCTATTGGTGATTACAACCTTGATGATCCTCTGGAAGTAGTTCCGACAGGTTTTCCAGGTTTTTGAGCATGTTGAAGTTCTACTGACAAGTTCTTTCCCGAAGTTACTAAGTTGGCTGTTCCCTCACCAACTATGACAATGGATGACTTTTGGCCTGGATTGCTTATACTCTGAATAACTACTTAACTTTGGAGTTTGTCCTTTCTTGGGACGAGTACTCTTCAGCTATATCATGTTATCTCGATGAAATTCAGTTTTATCAGCACCTATAGCACAGTTTCCTTTAATTTTATTACAAGTCAATTTAAGTATTTCCTGAATAAAGTA
The DNA here is from genome assembly GCF_000517525.1 of Limulus polyphemus. Lineage (NCBI taxonomy): Eukaryota > Metazoa > Arthropoda > Merostomata > Xiphosura > Limulidae > Limulus > Limulus polyphemus. The sequence continues at coordinate 23,819 of NW_013667010.1, read as the reverse complement.
TTGTTCAACATATTTAATCTTATTCTTCAAATAAAGGAGAGCTCTTCCAATCACAAATCCCTCATACGGCTGTCCCTGTTCCAAAAGACATTCAACAACTGGCATAGTAATTGGCATGAAATACAAAGGGATTTCCTGGTTATTATCTGTAAAGTTATCTGAAACTGGCCTAACCTCATATCCATGTCTCTTCATGAAATCAGTTCCCAATATAAATTCTCCATGATGTCAATTAGCCACACATAGTGAGGCATAGAGAAGTTTCAGACAGTAAAGATAACTTCCAACTTCTCCTTTGTTTGAATCTTATGTCCACTTGTTCTAGATGTCAATCCTTCTATCTTCATTTCTGGAGGCAATTCCACTACCTTCATTAATAAATCGGACCAAACAGTTTTAGCAGTGGAGCCAGTGTCACTCAGCATACTAAAAGGTTTTCCATGAATAAACGTATGGACTCATGGACGATTTTTCTCGAATTAAGAACTTCTTTCTCACTTGATATAGATATAGTATTCTCAATTGTTAATTGTTTACAGTGTCAGCTATAATAGCAATATACCCAACAGTTATAAAATCTCTTGCTTTCTGGTATTATTTGCCTGTAGTTCCTTGTAATATGTCTTTTTCAAATTCTACTTGAAACATATATTTTCTTGTGGTTTATTTCCTTTCTTTTGTTTAACTAGTTGCCTGATTAATTCTTTCAATTCTTCTAGCTTATCTTTATGGGGAACTGATTGTTCAGTATTACAGGATCTAATATTTTTGTAACTTCTAGATGGCTCTGTTAGTAGTTTATTTACAACACTGATGGATTCCAGTTCCATTCCCAACTGCAGATCTTCCTTTAGAGATGTACATTTGCTTCAGCCTGTTATTACATCAATAAGTTGGTCACACACCAACTAATCCATTATTTCACGAGGAACGTCTGGAAAAGATAACTGTGTGAGCTTTTCCAAACATTTTGCAAGTTTAACTAAGGTCTCTTCTTTCCTCTCTACTCTGTTCCGGAACTTTGTTCTTGATACTTACCTCTGGTGGGACACTCTGAACCTGTTGTATAACGCAGCTATAAGCGCTTGATAGTTGTTATGTGGCTATCAGCCTGAAGGTTACTTAATGTTGTTAAGGCTGCAGCTTCTAAATGAACGGTAAGATGAATGGCTTGTTGCTCACTAGCCCACCCGTTCACTTTAAAAATGATTTCAAATTGAGCTCGATATGACTACTATGGTACCTTTTCATAATAGGCTGTTAGTTTCTCGATTGACTGATGTTGAATTGGTTAGCTAAAGTCCAGAATTTGATTTGTTAGTGTTATGGCTAAAGTAGTCCAAAAAGTAGCCCTCCTGTAACAACTGTAGACCAAGTAAGTTCTCCTATAACATATTTTGTAGCAGAGGGTGTTCCATGTTGGAATGCCCCTGGTATGTTGCAGAAAGAAGTCTGACTGGTTTAATCTTCACATTTAAAAATGTGTTTATTCTGTAACTGATGCTCTTTTCTAACTCGTTGATGTCATTTTCGTACATCTGCAAATTCATCATCACAGTCTTTTATTTTTTTGATGTCCTTCTGCACTTGCTCAAACTTGCGGTTATAATTTCTCTTTACATCTTTAATTTTGTCTTTAGTCAGACTTAATTGGAATTTAATTTCTTTAAATACTAATTATTTTTCTTTTAACTCTTACATTAACTTCATGTCCATTTTTTTTTAAATTTTCCGTCTAACTTTTCTTGTTCTTTTATTTATCTATCTCTTTCTTCTAATTTTGCTGTCTCGTTCTTCCTGGTCTTTTTTATTTTTCTATCTCTTTCTTCTTGGCCCTTTTAATTTTTTGTAAATTTATTCTTGATATTCTTTTACTTTTATACCTCTTTTTTCTTGGTCTTCTTTTAATTTTCTGTAGGTTTCTTCTTGATTTTCTTTTAATTTTCCTTACTGCTCTTCTTTAAATTTTCTGTCTTGTTTCTCCTAATCTTGTCTTAGTAATTTCATCACCTCAAGTAACTCCTTGCTCTCACACTTTGACTTCGTGGTCGCCATTTTCAATAGATAAAGTTCTCGAGTATATTCAAAGTTCTATTCTATATTCAACAAAATACTATCCCACTTCTGGTAGCAAAGTAGTAACATTGTTCTTTCGTTGGTAGGGTTCTTTTAAATTATCTGATGAAAATAATTAAACGTCCAATCCACGTAAACTATCACAAATGATTTTATTCCCCACCTTTAACGTTTCGATAACTTTGAACACTCATACACTGTCGTACATTGTTTTAGGTCCGCATTACAAATGGTGTTCAAACCTCTCTGACAATGCTAAGACTAAGTTAATTCAAATCAGTTTCATTGTACAAAGCAATCACAATAGCTAACACACCAAGCGATTTGCTCTAATGTATTGAACAAAAAAACTCTACACTCTCTTAACTATCTCGTATATATAATTTACTTTCGAACATGCTAAAACAATTATGATGCATCCTTACAATTTGCTAGGTGTTCTAGGCATATGTTAGTAAACCTTTTAATTTGAGCATTATCACTCATACCCACAGACCCTTCCAGCTAAAACTATAGTTTGTAACAATACTTTAAAAGCTATGCATGTGTGTATTGGATGTCTCATTCTTTTGCTTTTGTGAGCATTGACAGTGATATAACTTGTTATGATTTTGATTAATCAGGCATTACTTCATAACCATTTGGGTGATACAGACTGGGCTTGTACTAAATGAATTGCTTTGGTACATGAGTTGTTACATGAATGTGTTTATATCTTTATATGGTAAAATAATATAAAATCATTTAGTATAGTTATATCTGCGATTGGTACCTTTGGATGTTTCAACATCGTAAAGAAAAAGCTATATTCATACTCTGGATTACATATATACTTACATATATCAACGTTTTCCGTCTTCCTCTGAGCTGAGTTGAATCGCCATGAAGTAATCTAGTATTTCTAGCATAAAAAATAAAGCTAAAAAAATAGTCAGTATAATAACAACGTAAAAAGCATCTGCACAAATTGATAACAGAAGTCTGAAGGTTATGACGTTAAAAATCGGATTTCAATACCAACAGTGGGCGCAGCACAGATAACCCGTTGCTCAATTAAATTTCATGTTTTCCTACATATTGAGATAAGGTTTAATGAGACTTCGGTTACAAAAGTGTTGACGAAATGAAACAAAAATTATCTGCTGTGAATTGGATAAACTGATCAAATGTGGAACATTTTAAAAATAAATTCTTAAATATTCAAGGTAAGCATGTTCCTTATAGACAAAAAAAAAAGGGTGGCTAGAAGTAAAAAAAAATCATGTTGGCTCATAAAGGGTATAGATAACACTAAAAAAAGCATTATAAGTATGAGTTTAAATTGACTGCAATGGTGAGAGATTTGAAGGATTATAGAAGGTCAAGAGAGTTGGCCAAACGGGAAATTAGGAAACCAAGAAAGGTACATGAAAAGATGTTGGCTGAAAATGTAAAAATTAATACTAAAAATTTCTTCAAATATATTAAGGGTAAGCAAAGTATCAAGGTGTCCTTTGAGTGAAGATGAAGGAAAGATAATATCTGATGATTATGGAATGGCTGGGTTACGAAATTCTACTTTTTATTCAGTTTTTGCTAATGAAGATTTAAGCAATATTCATCATCCTGAACAGTTACGTGATTGAACAAGATTATCATATTAATTCTGAGCTTATAAAAAAAACCAAAAAAAAACCGTGAAGTTTAAGGACATTCATTCCAGAGATTACCCCTTATGTAGATGAAGATATGGGTGTGAATTTGGTATATCTGAATTTTCAGAAAACATTTGACAAGGTGGCATTTAATAAGCTTATTAAAAAGTTATCTCTATAGGTATGGGGGATAGGTTGTCTCATTGGATAGAAAACTGGTTAGAGGGAAGAAAGCAAAGGGCTGTTATAAATAGAATTTAGTCACACTGAATTAATATCACAAGTGGAGTACTTCAGAACCGCCCATTGTTAGAACCTTTGCTCTTTTTTGATTTACACCAACGACATAGGTGAAGGAATGATCAATAGATTATTTAAACTTGCTAATGACATTAAACTTTTGGGTGTTGCCGGCTGTGATGAGGTCACTACTGCTTTACAAAAGGATTTGGATTACTTAATGAGTTGGGCCAATAAATTACCGACGACTTATAATTATAATAAATGGAAGATAATGCGTGTGGAATATTATAATTTGAATAATGAGTATAATTTTAATGGGAATAACCTTAACAGTGACATGGGGAAAAATTATCCAAGCAATGTGATGTTGCTAGTGGCAAGGACATGGAATGTTGGATTGTATATACAAAAATATTGAATACAGGTCTAAGAAGGTTATAATGTCATTGTATACGTCATTGTAGGCCACATGCGGTGAATAGGACAGACAAGATGAACCAAAACGTCCCTTATTGTCCTTTAATATTAGGTTATGTTATAACAAAACACACCAAAAAAATTCGGAATGAAAAGCTTTTAAGAACCAGATAAGTGCATTATCAATTAAGTTATTTATTAACCACTCTTGTTAATAAGAGTAATCACAGGAATTTAACATAAAAAAGCATTAAAAGTTGCCCAACGTACCGAAAGGCAATGAGTTTTCTCATCAAAGGGAATGAGAAATATAAACGAGAGTAAACCATTGAAAACTGTGGTTAGTCTTCACATCAGGGACATTTCAGAAAGAATCAAAAGGGTGTTGAAACCTCTCAGTATAAGAGCTGCCTTTAAACCATACAAAGTACTCTGACAAATGTTATTTCTTTCCAAAGATACTCTTGATTATTTAGTAAAGACTGATGTTATATACCAGATTCTATGTTTGGACTAATTATCGAATAACTGAATTTATTTGTATTTTTATATTGTCTGCCAACGTGGTATGCAACAACAACACATTTTACTCTTCTGTAGTGTGTATTTAATACCTAGAAATTTTAAAATATTTTCTAAAGTTCTATAATGAATCTGGTTGAAGTAATTTGCTAAAATCATCCACAGATGTTAGTTTCTAAAGCAAGGTCTAATCACAAAAACTATCTACAGGATGGTATATCATGTCCTGCTTTATTTTGTTTATGTGGGACGGCCATACAATGTTCACACAGAACAGAAATATTTTCAGATTTTGTGATCCATTTATCTTATTGGTTAGCTACAGTGAGAAGGTAAATTGTAAATGCAGTTTTGGAACTTTCTGTTTTGAAGGAACCAAGAGGCGCTGTTGAAGCTTTATTTCGATTTCATTGTTCAACAGTTTATCTTACATGTCTTGTCCCCCAGTGGAATAGCAGTAAGTTTACGAATTGCAACGCTAAACATCGTGGTTCGATTTCCCGTTGTGAGCACAGCAGATAGCCCAATGTGGCTTTGCTCTAGAACGCACAGACACACACACACACTTGCATGTCTTATATTTAGTACCTCTTCAAATAAAGCTTATTTTATTTACTTTGTATCTTAATAGAGTTTTTTTTTCTCCTAAATTATCACAATCCATCAGACCTACAACTACACAATCATTCAGTTTATATTTCATACTTCGATCTTCCTCCTCTCCAAAATGTTTATTTTGTTAAACTTCTCATTGTGTTTGTCTTTTTCTTTATTTCACTTGTAACAGATTGTTACACCTTCTGTTCCACAGGTTAGGTCCTCTAATATCCAATTATTGTGAAAATCAGGTAATTTTGTGGTTGGTTAGTCTTTGGAATATAACAACATACCCCGATTAAGAGAAAATTATGGTGTCATTTAACATGATTTGATTATGTCAGGCCTGGTAGTTAATTTGAGTCTTTGATTCTTTAAAGGTATTTCTGTTTTATGTTCCCTGTGAGATACTTTACAAAAGATGCCTCTTTGTTCTGGAAAGATCTAGAGATAAGGAGAGTCAAACTGATTTGAAAGTGAGATGAGAGATCTGTAATTGACTTTCAGAAGTCCGCTGCTGAATACTGAGATCTCTTCAGCACTTTCTACATACCAAAGAAATGAATCATGGTATGGTACACCTAAAAACCTTTATAATATCGATTGTTTTCACGCAAATCATCTGTACTTGAGGACTGTGGTGGAAAGTTTCAAAGAAGGAAAAAGTGTTCAGACTTTATGGGTGGTCTGTACAGTGATGATCTACATAAAGCAGTATCCAGAAATCCTTAAACCCATACTAGATTGATCTTTTAGAACTGGCTATAGCTGATGTGCAGGTGGCAAACTTTGCCATCTTGACCTTATCTACCTCCCAGCAGTGTGAGTCTGTGTGACCACCACAAGAACCCGTGTGTGATGTACTCTGGATCAACTAGGAACATTATAGGCATGAGAGGATGAACATTGTGCTATGTTTGAGAAACCCTGACAAGTAGCATCACTACTATAGCGACATGCTGCTCAAACAAATACAAGTGAGTGTTTAACATTTGAAAGAATGTTTACATTTTGGTCACTATAGAGGAGTTAATGCTTGTGTTAACCTCAACTCCACTCTCAGTTGAATATGATATAAAATAAAGATGGAAGTTTATCCTTCTCGCAAGTGGCAGGAAGTAATGATATAAAACACACCTCCTCTCCATCTTTCAGGGGCTCACCTAGGGGAGATTTAAATCACTTTCTTAAGTTGTTTCACCAGATAGCTGCTTGGAATATCTGGACTCAGAATTAAATGGTATAGTGTCTGCTGCTTAGTTGAGATGATTCAGCACTAGATGTTGTTAAGTACCTGGCACTTGATTAACTCGAGAACTCTGAAACCATTGTCATAGAGTTGTATTGATTCTTTGATCTTGTAGAGAATAGATTTATCTACCATGTGAAATAGCTCATAAATTATGCGTTTCCATGTAAACTTTGCTGTGTACAATGATGAAAAGTGATGCTTACATAGTAAATCATATCCCAGTATAATAGCAGCTGACTGGGAAGATATTATGGTTAATAAGCCCATGCAACATATTTTGGGCATTAAAGGCATTATGTGTCTCTAACTAAAACTGTGTCGGTGGCAACAAGATTCAGTGTGGTAACTTAAATTAAATTGCTGTAGCAGAAGAAAACGGAACTGATAGCTACAATGACACTATCAAGGATTCTACATCCAAGTAGGCTGACCCCAGGCTAGGGAAGACTCCAACAGGTGGTCCCACCTCTCACAAATACCATACATCAACTCTATTCAGTCTAAATAGCTGCTAACTAAGCAGCAGTGACACTTCACACTTTTTACTGCATCTGTGTCAATGATGCAGATATGGAAATGTTCTGAATCACAGTGTGATCAGAGAATAAGAGATACCTGCTACAACTGTGGATAGTTTTATCATTTGTGGCATAAGTGCTCTTGCCCTCTGACTGAATAATCAGCAACAGGCTCAAGGGAGATGAAACTCTATAAGTGGTATCAGGTCTGATATTTTAAACCAGTGAACCCTTATCAGGTCTGGCTAATGATCTGGGAAATAACAGCTGTCTATCTATCCCTTTAGACAGGGTAATTAGTTTTACATCGTCAGGGCCAGATATGCATTGGTCTGTGCAAGTTAGAAAGATTTTAATAGGTCCAGGAACTACTAGTACTCCTTCATCTTGCTGTGTATCGGTCACTAACATTTTGACTCCATCATCTGCATGTTAGGTTTAACAATCCTACAGAAATTATAGAGATTCTTGTCATTGACATTCAGCATCTGCAATGTACCAGCTACTTTTGAGCAGCTGATGAAACTCAGGGTAAGTATTTACATTGGAAATGTTGTGTTACTTACACCATCAATATTCTAGATCTTGGTTACAAATTTCAGACTGTATTTGAAAAGCATAGTACACATATTTCGATACTTGTGACATGCAGGCCTGAAACTGAAGCCAGAGAAATCTTCTATAATGTGAATACATGTAGAATTTCTCAGGCACTTAGTGAATAGTGATTGAATGTTTACAGATCCTACAGTGAGATATGACTGAAACTTATGAACAAATAAGAACTCTGAAGCTTTCTCGGCTTTGTGACATATAATAAACACTTTGTGATGAGTTTCTTTACAGTAGCAACACCACTGTCTATATTAATAAAAGTTGAATTACACTCTAGATACATTGAGTACCATGTAAAGTCATTACAGTTGCATAAAACGTGTCTTGCTTGATGCACCAGTGTCAGCTTATTCATGGAGAAATGTTTCATTCATCATGGATATGGATGTCAGTGATAGTGTGACTGCAGTGTGACTGTAATCACAAGTACATAATGGTGTGAAGATGAGCCCAATCTGACATCCATTTAATGATAGTAATGCACGATGAAGAAATATTTGCTTGCACTCGTAGTAGTATTCATCCATTACTTTCACCACTATTCATATAGTAGAGAATTTACTGTTAAAGTAGATGCATTGTTGAAGTGTTTGATGAACTTTAGAGAACTGGAAGCTATGATTACACATTGGATTATAATGTTGCAGTAGCGCACTTTCCTTGTACAACACCGACTGGGTTGTCTGTAGAGTATACGGATCCTGGACATAATGCTGCTATATAACCTGAAGTCTCAACTATGATGACCAGAACATACGAATAGTAAAAATTATACTGATAAATGGATATCCAAATGACAAAGAAGAAGCTACAAGAAAAGAAGTTAAAGTTTCCAGATCTAGCTTGCTTGCTACTTACCATTAATAAAAGTGAAGTGTGGCCATCAGATATTAGTAAACATAGTAGGGAAGAAATAAACTACTGGCATTTGTTCAAAATTAGAGTTAAGGGAGTGTATTATGTTTTTACAACCTGTGCAAACATTATGCTCAAGGTCTGATGCAGCTGTTGGTTATGAAGTCTCTGAATTTCAAGATTTTCCAAATGTTACATTGTACAAAATACAGCAAGGAGTGTCTCGCATTAGAACTAACCTGGAGGGATGGTTTTATTGGCTGGATTCCAGATATAGAGATATAGAGGAGGGCATAAGCAATGTACTTCCTGTGTGGCTTAGAAAAATAATCAACTATGACTGAGAAAACTCTTTTAATGGGTTTTGGGTTCTTCATTTAAGAGAATACCTCTAAATATTGCTCAATTCTATCCAAAACTGCCCACAGTAATAGTTACCTCCTCGTGGTGACATGTTACTTGACTAAGTGAGCTGAAGCATATACACTATCCAATACAGTTGCTTACAAGTTAGAATAGCATTAGATAACATGCTTCAGGAAATCAAGAGGAGATGCTTACTTATCAAGAATCAAACTTCAACAGTCAGCTGTTTGTTGAATTGTGCAAAGTACTGGATGTGAATCATGTGGTGAAGACACCTACTTCGCTTTGTCATTCTGAATCTTCCTTAGCGCGGTGGATCATCTAAACTCAAAAGTGCATGTTTTCTATGTTTGGGAACTTAGATTTAATTGACTGGAATGATCAATTAATACGTAATGATGACATATGGGCTATTCTCTGAAAATTTTAATGTTTGAATGTTAAGCCATGCTGTAATTATATTTGATGTTCAGTTCCCCAACTGTAAAATTGCAAGAATGTCCTCAAGAATCTGTGGAGTGGCTGCAATCTATGTTAGTTGACATGCACACGTATACACATCAATAGGTGGAAAAGTGGCAGAAGAATATGCATACCAAGACAGTGATGGAATATCAGTTTGAACAAGTAAACTGGGTAAGGCTCTGGTATACACTAGTGAAAACCACTCAGATCCAAATGGACCTTATCTTGTACTTCAGTTCTCAATCCATCCAACTTCGAAATTTAGCAGTCTTTTGGTGTTTTAAAGTGTGTTTAATACGTTGGTTACTGAAACTGTATATTACTATTGAGTCTTGATATTAGGTGGAATTTTACAGAGAGTTTATGTAGTTCATTCAGTTGTGGTCATCAGAAATACCACAGAATAATAGTTAGAAAACATGGAACGTGAGTGACCGGCAAGCTGATAACAATTATGGGTTTGTCTAGAATACCATGTGCATTGTTACAGATATTATGTCCATAACATAATATCTGCATGTCTTATCATTATTCCATCTTCAAATAAAGATTGTTTTAATTTTCCTTTTATTAAATACAGCCCAATTTATTTACTATATATTTTAATGCAGTCTATTTCGCTTCTTAACTTAACTTGTTATAACGATGATAATCCAGCTTATACTTCATTCTTCAGATGTGTCTAGTTAGAAGAGGTTTCTTTATGTTCGACCTCACGCCATATCTTGTCTCTGTTATTCCACATATTGGATTCTCGAATACCCATGTTATTGTGAAGATCAGGTAACTGGAATACCAGGTCTATATGGTGCAAAATGAGCACATGCTGATTTCAGAAATATCCATATTTAGTAAATATTCCGGAAAGTTTTCTAACGTACTTTTGATTAATGTATTACAGAATATCATAATTTCTGGTTTACGATATAATACAGACATAAATTAATCACTGGTGTAGTTTAAATATCTAACCCAATATATGGGGCATGATAGATTTGGTATCGTTTGATCTACCACAGTATAATATCATTTTCTTCTAGGAAATTTACATCTCTGGCAGAGATGCTTTGATTTTACAGACGGGAAGGAACTTTGAATTAATACTTATTTAAAACATTAAATTGTATAACGAATGTTAAAATAGCCGACAATTTTATGACTACACTCCATAGCAAATAACAACAAGGCTACAGTATTGTCTTCTAATATTCTTGCAGCTCAGTCTCTCTCTCTCTGTATGTATATGCGTGCCTGCGTGAGCCGTAAAATAACAACAAGGCTACAGTATTGTCTTCTAATATTCTTGCAGCTCAGTCTCTCTCTCTCTGTATGTATATGCGTGCCTGCGTGAGCCGTAAATTAACAACAAGGCTACAGTATTGTCTTCTAATATTCTTGCAGCTCAGTCTCTCTCTCTCTGTATGTATATGCGTGCCTGCGTGAGCCGTAAATTAACAACAAGGCTACAGTATTGTCTTCTAATATTCTTGCAGCTCAGTCTCTCTCTCTCTGTATGTATATGCGTGCCTGCGTGAGCCGTAAAATTGACTAACTC
>NW_013667010.1:0-12620 GCF_000517525.1 Limulus polyphemus | reverse complement strand
TAATCTAGTCATCATCACCCACCGCCAACTCTTGGGCTACTCTTTTACCAACGAATAGTAGGATTGATCATTACATTATAACGCCCCCACGGCTGAAAGGGGCGAGCATGTTTGGTGTGACGGGGATTTGAACCCGCGATCCTCAGATTGCGAGTCGAGCGCCCTAACCACCTGGCCATGCCGGGCCGACTCGATAAAATGAAAAATATTAAGAAGATATATACGTGAATCGTAATGTACTGTATTTTCTAATTACTAAACAAATATTTTTATTTGTAAAGATGTGTCATGTCTTGCAATTCTAATAATGTGCTCAGTCATATAGATAAGAAATGTTGAAGGTGCCTTTGTTTATTGTTTGAGCTTCCCAGTATAAATAAAACTACAGTTTATAAACCCTTGATCGTAACTTATTGTAATAATATTTTATGAGTGAATACGTATTTGTCACTTACTACTTGAGAAGTAAACTTTATCTCTCTGGCTATTATCTGACCAGATTGAGAATAACGTTTTCTAGCGAGATGAACACAAGATGTTAGCTGAAAAGGTTTGCGATGGAACTAAATTTAAATAGTTAAATCCGCCAGAATTAAGACTACTTGAATAATTTATTTCGTTGGTCAACATACGCAGTTGTAGGGAAAAGTTACCAGCCAGTAAACCCCAGAATACAACTTACAGCAAAGTAGGGAAAGTATCATTGTTAGAGATCCGGCATGGCCAGGTGGTTAAAGCGCTCGACTCGCAATCTGAGGGTCGCGGGTTCGAATCCCCATCACACCAAACATGCTCGCCCTTTCAGCCATGGGGCGTTATAACGTGATGGTCAATCCCACTATTCGTTGGTAAAAGAGTAGCCCAAGAGCTGGCGGTGGGTGGTGATGACTAGCTGCCTTCCCTCTAGTCTTACACTGCTAAATTAGGGACGGCTAGCGCAGATAGCCCTCGTGTAGCTTTGCGCGAAATTAAAATAACAACAAAACAATACTCATTGTTAGAAACTGTCGGTTCAATAAGTTTACTTATTGTTATATATCATTTCGATACATTATATATATATGTATATATAGAGAGAAAGAGTAAGATAGGACATTATACTAGCTTGATAACAATATACTAAACTGTTTGTGATATACTGCTGAAAGATGAATTTTTCACAATAAGATATGAGATTCACCCCATTTAAAAAGTAACGATTTTTCTTATTTTATTTTTCGCATTTTGTCCTTAAAATATTTCCTTATTTGCTTATATGATATACGTAATTTAAAGCAAAAAATTCAGTTACCTTTAATACTAATATTATAAAATAATTTAATAATAAAAACATATAACATTTACTCGCTTTAACGTCCTAAATTTCAAATTCTATTTTGATCATGTAACAGAATTATTGTATTTGATATTAATAAATATCTCTCCTTTATTGTTTTTTTTTGTTACAAAAAGAAATTAACTGATCAGTCACTTTGATCAAAGGAAATAAAAGGGAGCTTTATCTTATCTATAGGAAAACTTTTCCGCTTTTTTATTAGCGACCACAGATGAAGCGCGTAACTCAGTTGTTGTTTTTCACATCGACTTTCCTTTTTGTAGCTAGAATTGTAAAATAAAAATATCAATAACAGATTTAATTATCAATTAAACAAGGAACTAAAAGATTTCTAAACAAAATGAGATAATGTTTTTCCTTAAAATAATTAACAGAAAATAATAATATAAAACTATAACATGTACAAGTTTTTTAGTTTTGTCACTAAAGTTTTGTTAAAAATATAAAAATGTATTATCACTTCAAATTCTCTTTTTTTCTTCTCATTCTGGACTGGGCATGTCTAAATGGTAAGCGTGCCGGATTGTGGGTCCGAAAGATCACGGTTCACGTCCCGTTAGCGCAAAATAGCTCCTCGTAATTTGGCGCCGTGGGAGCGTTATGACGGTCGCAGTCAAATTCCTCTATACGATTGTAGTAGTCAAAGTGTTGGCTTCCCATCATTTCAAAATTAGGAACGGCTAGCACAGATAGCCCTTTATGTAGTTTTGCACGAATATCCGGAACAAACAAACTCTACTCTGTGGTTGTGTGTGTATGTGTTTACAAGTCATAATCTGACATTCAGGCATCATTGTGGATTCACGTGACATAATATATAATGCCATCTATTATAAATTATTCAGAATTCAAGGTCGAGTTTAATCTTTTCAAGAAACAATTTTTCACGAAAAGCTCTTTTTTTCCCTGCACAATTCCAAATTATAAATCACAAAATAAAAATTAATTTATACTTTTCCAGTTTATTTATGGTGAAGTTAAACAAATGACTTGCACTAGGATTATCTGTAAGAAGTTTATGTAAATATGCTAGTAATCTTAAAGTGTATCTATATATACTGCATTCAATTACTTTGACACATAGAAACATTAACTTAAAATTACACCGTATTGATGTAGCTGTTTTGCCATCTAGCGGTGAAACGTAAAAATTGTTCTATTACTTAAATGTTTTATTTGTGATAAAGTCAATTTTATTCCACAATGGAATTGATAGATTTTATATTTTTTAAGAATTTTCCAAAGCTTCAGAAAGGTTTCGATTGGAATTTCTGAATAAGAAAAAACTATCCACTAGAGTTACAAACGAAACTCCTTATAACATTGAGTATGTTATTTAATTATGTTGTTTACATATTTCTTTTGTACCTTCCTGATCAATTTGATTTTATTATTTTTGCTAGATTATGCAGAATTACTTTGATTAAACTTTGTGAATTTGTACTAATTTAATAATTTATATTCGTATGCAGTAGTTAAATTTGGATGGTTAGAAATTTCAGTTTGAAAGCAAGCTACTTTTAGATTCATTAAAACGTAAGTTTATATAATACAAGTTTTGTCCAGATTATAGACATAAAAAATGTGCGGATGGATGTTATGATAAATAACACAAAAATCTTAACTTTCACGTAGTTTATTTATAACAACATTCATCATTACTTCACCAATGGTGACTTTATAGGATGAGGTAGTGGGCAAAGTAGTGGCGGTTTAGGTGCTTTCTGTTACCCGCTTTCAAAACCGAGCTATTAATGTTATTCCATGGTGCTTTATGTGATTAATTAATAAAGTGTCATTGGCCGTAGAAGTGTCTTACGGGCCGAAGTTGAAAGGTCACATACCAAAGTAGGAAGTTGGTATAACTAAGAAAACGGCTCTTCATATCAGTCTTATGGTGGCTGTTGGAGTAGAAACTTCAGTTGAGTTTATGTATTATAGCAATAGTGGCGGCCATTTTTTTGTCGTTACATTTCTCCATAGAGAATGCTAGCGTACTATCCGAGATATATAAGACGTTTGTGTACAATTCCCCCACCCACAATGTGTGTATGTTGTGTTATAATAAATTGAATTGTTTTTTCGGCATAAGGACGTGGCGCCATCTATGAATGTAGTTAATGTTAACTTACGTCAAATATAATAAATGCTCAATGATAGCAATAATATGGAGTGGAGTGGGTTATGAACCTTCATTAACACGCCCCTTGTTCCAAACTATCATCCCACAAAATTTGTTTGAGATTGGCCCAGCAATGTAGGAGTAGTTAGATAACGGACAAACAGACAGAAACATGTGCTTTATTTTTAATGTTTGTACATTACATCATCAGAAAGAAATATAGAAATACAGAGAAACCAAGATCCATAAATACTTATGTCCAGCTGCGTAAACAAGCTTTTAAAGTTGCCTGGGAACCTCTAGGGTATGTTCACTATATAGAAAGTACTGTGGTCTAGTCAGTTTGTACGTGCGTATACAGAACCTGCTTGAGTCTGTAGCCAAAGGAATGTATAATGGTCTGGCACTGAGTTCTGTGTAATTACTCATTCTACTCACGGGGAACATTTAATTTTACAAATTAATTGATCAACCTAGTTGCATACTAACGCGTGATTCCGTTAAAATTCATTGATTACTAATTACCCTGTTCACATTTTGCAACACCTCCCACTGCAACAAATTATTTAGGCCTAGCATGGTCTGGTACATAAGACGCTCGACTCGCAATCTGAGGGTCGCGTGTTTGAACCTCTCTCACCAAACATGCTTCCCCTTTCAGCCGTGGGGTCGTTATATTGTAATGATCAATCCCACTATTCGTTGGTAAAAGAATAGCCCAAGAGTTGGCGGTGGGTGGTGTTGAGTAGCTGCGTTCCCTCTAATTTATCACTGCTAAATTAGGAATAGCTAGCGCAGATAGCCCTCGTGTAGCTTTGCGAAAAATTCAAACCAAGTTAAACAAAGTTTTTTTTTGTTCTTCAGGTCGAGATTTTGGCATTGTTCGTTCAATCTGGCAAGCTCGGTCTTGGCTATACGCCATAGCTTTATAACATATGTTAAAAAAAACAGTTGGAATTGAAATTAGAATTCTCAAACTAATCAATACCTTATGCATACATCTGCTAAGCTGCAGGCCAGACATCCAGTGTGGCCTCAACAATGGCTTTGCTCTGTTCTTTGAGCCGAACAACGGTTTGACTGTCTCTTACAACGTGACTTCATGTTTTGAACCCTGACTCCACAATCCAAAACGTTAACCACTAAGCCATGCTCCGGTTTGTAAAATATTTTGAGAATGTGTGGTTTATGGACTTCAGAAATAACCTTATTTAGTTCTGAATAATTGTATACGGAATTCTTAAGAAGCAGAAAAAAACAACAACAACAAAAAAATAAAATAAACGTGTTGTGTTTTGTTTATTTATCAGCGACCTTTAGATATTCGCCATGACATTCCAAAAGAATACAAAGAAACGAAATAACGTCATCCAGAAACTTCTACTTTGACAGTATTTTTAAAACAACAGTATTGTCAGTATTTTATTTCAGTCATTCTCGATTCCATTGAATGAACGTTGTATCTGAGTAGCCTTGAAAGTTTAACCCAAAGGTTACAGAGCTGCACACCATATGAATGAAAGCAAAGAAAAATATATTGGAACTACACCAAATCTGATATATTCAGTGCCGACGAGGCCTTTCGCTAATACCAGAAGTAATCAAGCCGGCTGGGATATGACACATAAATGAGTGGTCTAGGCGCTACTTATATCATAAATGAGTGGTATAGGCGCTACTTATATCCTCAACTGTCATGGTGTGAACAAAATTAATAAGTGAATTGTAATCATTATAAATTGTATTTACGTCATTTATTAATCAGATTTTTAGAATAACGATTATTAACACAATATCATTTATTTATTTCTAACACCAATTATTTCTTCTTTATTGTTATTATTTTATTTGAATTAACTTTACTATCGTTCAGAAGAACTGGCGAACCAGAAAGGTAGTTCTCTTGTTAGTACGTTTTTAAACTTGAGTGAAATAACATATCAGATAAACAGCGCGTCTTTTATATTTATTACATTTTCCTAGATTTACTTATTTTGTAGACATAAAAATCAATACATAAAAGACACATAAATACAAAGTAAATAATATCAGATTGTAAAAAAACCTATAGAAAATATTAAACATATACGTGTAGGTGTGTATGAGTGTACGTACAAGGTGTGAACATACTGCTTTATCAGAAGTACACAGATATTTCTTGTATATATGATATAGTTCAACTAGTGTACACTACTCGGAAATTTAGGAACTACGAAGAAACATATAACAGGCTTATTAGAAGTTGAAGTATATGAAAATTACCAAATCGTTGTGAATAGCTTATATTTGAGAGAGTAGATACTATAATCTGCTGGAAATAATTTCAATGCGTATTCATGCGTGATTGGTTGATTATTAAGCCATTCAACAGAAGCAGGAACCTAAGAGTATATTATTTAACAATGCCCAGGTTCATCAAAAGTGCAGGTGAAACACGACAAACGTTCGCTTGTGAAAAATGTTATTAATTATGTTTGCATGAAAATCATAGGTTTACTTTTATGCATCTAATGTGGACACACGTGAATAGACTATGGAATCTGTGTATTATTACTTTCATGCTTGTGAATGCCCTGTAAGTGATACAACTGGACAACATCACATGAAAGCTCGATCCCGTTTTTCTCGGTGTGTAAGAATATATGAATATTTTACAGGAAAGCCGTTGTTCTTGTAAACTTGATAGTAAGTCAAAGTTACCCAAAATAGCCCCTGGAACAAAGTATGGGATAAAGATGATCTTTTTTGTAGTAACTTATATAAATATTATCCAAAACAAACATATCTGAATAAATTTTGAGGTACTTATTTTTCAACTGTTCCTTATTAAACAATATTTAAATAAAGTATTCACCAGTCTTGAGGTCCTCTCAGTATCTCACTGGTAAGTTTGAAGACATCTAACGCTAAAAATCGTGGTTGGCACATCACAGATAGCCATCTTGTAGTATGGGGCTTAACAACAAACAAATAAACCAATCTGGGGTCAAAATCCCAACAAATACAATGAACTGATGTTTATGGTGTTTTGTAATGTCTAAAATACTACGTAGCGTTGTGCTCTCGGACCTTGAGCCTTTAATATTAACTATACTTGTTTAATATGAATAATTTCATTTAAGGTCATTTGTTAGAATAATAAATTTAATATTAACCAATTTTTTAATGTTGTCATATTAGTTATACACCCAGGTGTCAGATGTTAGAACTGTCGAATAAATTCAAAGCTAAAGCAAGTTCTTAGGTATGGTTATCATCTTTTAATTTGTTTGAAATCAGATCAGAGACAAGTTACTTAGGGGATATAATAAAATAGATGTAGAGAACAAAAACATTTATTGTAACACATGAGTTTTAGAACGCCCTCGTGTAGTTTTGTGCGAAATCCAGCAAAACAACAACAACAACAAAAAAAAAAAACACAACAAACCAAACGTATTTTATTTATATTATATAAATTTATACAAGATCAACATATACTTGGATCTTCGATCCTACCGGGGTAAAGCAAATATGGCATTTTCTCCACAGCAGCTTCAACAGCTTTCATGTTATCCTGCAAATCATTCATTCATCAATACTTCTTTCTTTAATGACGTTCGTGTGAAGAAGATCATGACCGAAAATTTCAATTTCTCTAGGTATTTTTTTGAAATTTCTTCTCAAAAGTCAGTAAAAATTTTGTTCTAAACAATTAATTTTGCCTGGTTAAGCGTAATTTCAACATTACTGAAACGATTAATATTAAGAGTATATAACTATTGACATCTTGGTGGCTCAGCAGTAAACCTGAGAACTTTTAACGCAAAAATTCGAGATTCGGTATCCGTGGTGGCAGAGCACAGACAGCTCTTTGCGTAGCTTTGCGCTTTGCAACAAACAATGTTCCCTAGTAGTTTAGCGGTAATTTTACGGATTCAAAGTTAGGCTTTCGGAGAATAGCAGACACATTACACACACACACACACACACACACATATTGTTTATATTTCACTAAGGAGTTCTTGTTAATCATTATTGTCTCATCCTGTTGACACTGTGTTTACTTCACCCACTCCGAGATTAAGTAGACTGCTTGCTAGTTCGTTAGTTCTTCTGAATGATAAGTAAACCAGTTCAACAATAATAAAATGAATTTAGTATTAAAATAAAGAAACTCCCTATTCTAATTCGGACGTGTTTTGACACAAATAAAATTAAAGAAAAATTGGATTTCACCAACATATTCTAGTTCACTCCGTAATGATTGTTCTCAAGTTATTTTCTAATATAAACAGCGTTACAACTGACACTGGAATTGACCCCAGGTTTGGGTGCCTTTTGGATTGTGCCTTACTGTTCTGATTCCTGATTGTAGTTTCTCGCGAGTATAGTGTATTTATTATTGACTTTGTTTAGTTTTTCTTATTTCAATATTACCTTGTTCGGATTTTTTTATACTCTTGTCAGTCACTATGCATTCTGGCCTCCCTCTTGTTGTGGAGCATCCTGGAATTTTGGAGTAGACTGGACTTTCTACTACCTGCACTCGGACTAAGCCCTATTCTCGTCCGACTACTAACTCCAAAAACCACCTCGCACGTCAGTCTCATCATCGGCAAATTCTACGCTGCTTCTAAACTCTGCAACTCCAGTTCCTGGACGTAGCTATGCTGACGTTGCTCCACATGTACCATCCATACAACCTTCAGCTTCATCTCGTTCTTCTTCCACCATACCTTGTACTGTACCTTCCATGTCTCATCTCACCTCTTCTCCTTTGGATACACGCTCAGCTTCTCACCTACAAGTATTCCTCCTCTCCAACATGGATGCTCAATTCCATTCTCCACGTCGATTTTACCAGGAAGTATCCAAATTTTGCATTCTCTCTGATATACACCAGTTAATACCCACTCGAAATGGCATTGTGAAATCCTACAATGCTCAGGTACATGATGTTATTCAGCAACACGATTGGTCTTGTCAACTTTGGGGTATCTACGACTCTTAAGTTCCTTTCTTCACCCACCTTAAAACAACTACCACCCCACGGAGAAGTCCTCTCTTTTCTTGTGTTATTCGTGGAGTGGATCCTCTGCTTCCTGAATCAGATATCATTTCTGAACTCGCGGAAGATGGTGTCTCTTTCAAACGCACTATCCGCATACAATATGCCAAAGTTCCTACTTTCATGGTCCGAATACTCGTCGTCTCTAGTGATGTCATTGATCATCTTCTTCTCCACGGTGCTTTTCTTTATCGTCAACGTCAGCGTGTGGAGCCATCTCGAATATTACCACCTACACAACCTATTCGCTGTGAATGGTGTCTTGCCTACAACGCCCATCCCACTACTCAGTGCCCAAATCAGACCGTCTGTCCCCATTATCGTGATCTTTACCTTTCCCGCCATTGTTCCTAGTTGGATTCTCCATCCATCTGCAATATGTGTCAAGGGGATCATCCAACTTACTCCTACAAATGTCATGGAAAACCACCCCTACCCCTGATGATTCTGCTTCAGTCGCACCTGTTAGTATTACTGATACCCTTGCACCAATACCAAACTCTGTTCTACCCCACCTACTATTGAAGATTTACTTCGTTTTCTCATCATCGCGTTATAGAACATCCATCCGTTCCACCGTCCTTTCATTCTGGATAGCATAAACTATGCTGAAAAGGCCGGGTTTCAAATTTAACTCCAAGCTTCCTATTCAGGCCTCAATTCTCATTTCTGTTTTAGTCGCCTATGGGATCAAGCACCTCCTGGTCGAACCGACAGAATGATAACCATTCTTTTCCTTAACATTCGTTCCTTTTTCGCCAATAAGCTTTTACTCACACATCTGCTCCATAAGACTGCTTACGACTGTGTACTGTTCAATGAAACTTTCCTGAAACCTACTTAAGTTGCTAAGTTATCTGGTTTTCACTTTCATCGGCACGATCATCCCCGAGGAGTAGGCCGAGGGAGTGTAGCAATATGCAGTCGGGCTACTTTTCCTTTTTGCCTCCATACTCTTCCACCAAATAATTATCCTGAGCACCTTATTCTCACAGATTATTTCCCATCACGTCTTCTTATATTTGTAACCATCTATTTTCACCCTGGTGAACCACTCTCCTATACTTTCTTCACCGTATTCAATCGCCTCTTCCGCAGCTACGTTATTCTTGCTGATATCAACTTTCATAGCAGAACTACGTCTGGGGTTCCACGATTTCTCACCATGCTCAATGATATTTCTGCTCCAAGCCGTCTTGTCTCCAACACTGTTCCAGATTTCGTTATTGCCTCAACCCTAGTTTCTTCCCTACTGTCCGTTTCCTTACTTTGTCCTGTTGGCAGTGATCATCTACCCTTATGTGTTCGTATTGCTGATCGCTCCTCTCACGTGTCACCACCCTACCACTATCATTTTCATAAAGCCGACTGGAATGATTACAGAAAGCATCTTTATTCTCTTCTTTCCGACCTTGACCCTACCACTGTTTCAAGTGTTGACGCCTTTGAACGTACCCTGACATCAACTCTTTCCTCTGGAGGTGCTCGCTCAATCCCCTCTTTGCTGTCACGTATTTTTCGTCCCTCTGTACCCCAACAAGGCATCACACTTCTTCGCCGTGCCTCCTCACTCCTCCAGGACTATCACCATTCCCATGATCCACTTGTTTTATACCAATCCAGAGGTCTCCAACGCACAGTCAGAAATTTCATTCAAGCTATTAAACGTCGCCGTTGGCATTGCCTGTGCAACAGACTTCGTCAGTCCCCTTTTTCCTCTCAGTTTTGCATTCGTATCCTATTATTGTGGATGGTCGGGTTCCTGCTACCATGCTCCTTAAGGCCAATGCTTTTGCACACCATTTGAGTCACAGTTTAATCCTCCACCACCACACCCCCTTGACCTTGATGATTGCTCCAACATCTTACGACTGTGTGATTATACTTCTCTGGCTCTTCGCCCCTCTCTCACCCATGTTCTGGAAACCTCCCCCTGTGTGCTCCAATTATTGCTCAAGATGTCCGACTTGTCTTACGTCATCGTCGCAACTGAGCCTCCGGTCCAGATGGTCTCACTTATTCCCATCTCTCTAATGCACCTGCTCAGTTTATTACCCTATTTTCCTTGTTCTATACTTTTTACTTCGCACAGGTATCTTTTCTACCATTTGGAAGTCATCAACCATTCTTCTTTTCCTGAAACCATCCAAGCCACCAGTTCAACCAGATTCCTATAGGCCCATCAGTTTAACCAGTGTCCTTAGCAAGACTTTTGAAAGCATCCTTGTTCGTCGTCTTCACTCTTTCATTGCAGACAATTAGTTGCTTTCACATACTAGGCAGGTTCCCGCCCTCATCTCTCCACAGCAGATCAGCTCCTCAAGCTCTCCGATTTAATTACAAACCACTTCAACACCTCTAAACCTTCATGCCTCGTTCTATTTGACTTTGAAAGAGCCTTTGATTCTGTTTGGCACCGGGGGCTGATCTACAAACTTCACCACCTGTCTTTTCCTGCTTTCTTCATTAGTCTTATTTTTTCCTTTCTCCGGGATCGCCGAGCTACCATTTCCATCCATGGTATTCATTCTCGTCCATTCTCCATACGTGCTGGCTTTCATTTCTCCTCTACTGTATATCCTGTATGTTGCTGACATGCCAGTTCCCCGGCCTCCAGTTTATTTCTTTCAATACGCCGATGACACAGCTCTCCTTGCCTTTTGTTCTACAATGGTCAACCTCAACAAAGTCCTGCAGAAAGCCGTCAACTCTTTCCTTTCCTGGTGCAGACACTGGAGGCTTACCTTTCAATTACGTCGTTCCATTCCTACACAGGAACTGAACTATCTCATCTCCTCCCTTCCCCCCATACTCGCACATCTACGAGAACTACGAGTTAAGTATGTTCACCGCTGCTTCGATCATCACAACACTATCTTCGACGAAATCCTATTCTATTCGGTGAATACCCCTCGCAAACACTTACCTCCGACGGATCATCTCCTGAACCTCTACCATATGTCTTTGCCACCTGATCATCCCGACTACTATGCCTGATCTTCCACCATACATCTATCTCTGATTACGTTTCATAATAACGTGCATTAAACTCGTCTTCACCATCTCAGTACCTGGTCTCACTTACTCATCTCTCGTTGCTTATTTCCACTCTGTACTTCCACATCTCCTGGCCACTGAGAGGGCGTAACCCTCTGTTAGTCCGCCAGCCCTTCGGGCTGGAATGAAATTTCGTCAAAAGAAAAAAAAATAAAGAAAAAACCGACACTATACATAGTTACTTCATTGTTAACTGATATATGTGTGTGTCGTATCTTATCTATCATGAAAGACTCTGCTACTGAGTGAAATCTTTGTCGGTATTGGAGATTTCTTACTGAGAAACGCTTCTACACGTATACATATATGTACACATAGTTTTTCAGTTGCTATTAGATTTCGCGCACAGCTGGTAGGCTTTGATAACACAACGTCACATTAAAAGAAAAAACTAAGCAGCTGCTTATTATCAGGTTAAACAGGTTCTATCAGTTTGATAGTTAAATTCCGAGGAGTACATGCATGAGTAACGTGACTTAACACGAAACAAAGGTATCAACAAGGCTAACTAAAATATTACATTGTAATAACTTTCAACAAAGGTATCAACAAGGTTAACTGAAATATTACATTGTAATAACTTTCAACAAAGGTATCAACAAGGTTAACTGAAATATTACATTGTAATAACTTTCAACAAAGGTATCAACAAGGCTAACTGAAATATTACATTGTAATAACTTTCAACAAAGGTATCAACAAGGCTAACTGAAATATTACATTGTAATAACTTTCAACAAAGGTATCAACAAGGCTAACTGAAATATTACATTGTAATAATTTCAACAAAGGTATCAACAAGGCTAACTGAAATATTACATTGTAATAACTTTCAACAAAGGTATCAACAAGGCTAACTGAAATATTACATTGTAATAAATTTCAACAAAGGTATCAACAAGGCTAACTGAAATATTACATTGTAATAACTTTCAACAAAGGTATCAACAAGGCTAACTGAAATATTACATTGTAATAACTTTCAACAAAGGTATCAACAAGGCTAACTGAAATATCACATTGTAATAACTTTCAACAAAGGTATCAACAAGGCT
>NW_013667009.1:286257-296274 GCF_000517525.1 Limulus polyphemus | reverse complement strand
AAGAGGGGATTGTAATGTGTGTATAGACAGTGAGTAATTGAACTGCAGTCACAGGGTATTGTTGAAGTTAACGTTCGTTCGTTCGTTACAGTGTTTGTTTTAGCGCGAATATTGAAATAAGTGTATCGGTAAAGTTGTATTCGGAAAGAATAAACCAGTTTTTATTAAGTAAGGACTTGTGTCGTTAAAGTTTCGTCGCAACGAAGTTACGGAAAGTTAATTAACAAACCGAGACGTAACATAGCGAACGGAGGCGTAACAATATACTATCCGGCCTGATGAGCCTTGGTACTTGGTGAAAGGCCTCGTTAGCACTGGATATAACAAATGTTGTGTGGTTGGCATATTATTACATTCTTCTTTACTTTCACTCATAACTTCTAATTTCATCAAAACATTATCGTCAATAATTTAAAAATGTATGTTTATTTTGAAAATAAAACTTGTGGAAAGGTAAGTAAGAAACCTACTATACGCAAATTTAGTTTCCGTAAATGTTTAGCCATCGTTGTTCACCATTAAGGCTGAGGGCTTATAACTCTAAAAATCGGGTTTTGATACTCACAGTTGGCAGAGCACAGATAGCTCATTGTTTAGCTTTACACTTAACAACAAACAAATAAATGTGCAAGCTGGATATAAGAAATTATTATAAATATTACGACCACAAAATCCAGGATAGTTTTTATTTATTAATACCCAACGTTTCGGATTCCGTCTGTCTCAAGGAGTTAAGCGTCTCCTGTTGTAGTATTTACGAATTAAATTATATGTTGTGTGGAAAAAACGCAGGATAACAGTGGTTAACATTTGCATGATTTGATATAAACCTTTTACTCATAACTAATAACTTATAATACTTTAACTATTTGAATCGAATCCGTTGAACAGTTAGCATAATTAATTGCGACGGGATAGTCTCTTATTATTTAAATACGTTTAAAGTATTTTGGGTTATTGGTAATGAGTAAAGGACATTATATCACCCTCTGCAAATTGCTTGCAGTTAATCATTATAAGAGGCCTATATCATTTAGCACGGTAGTGCTTAGTATGTAGGGATAGGCCGAGAAAAAATGGCTGCCACATTCAATCTATTACTCTATGATGCTTACAAATAACTGCCAAGGTGAGTTATAGCCTTATCTGAGCACCTAATTATCATAAAAGAGTGTTTCACAGCTTGTATAACAGTAATATTATCCTGTTCTTTTCCCACGCGTATTTTTGTGAGGAAATAATAAAAAAAGAAAAACGATACTTAGCAGAAAGTTCAATTTATAAGCATATGTTATTTCCATGTTTCATGAATAACAGTTTCATTTCCGGTCGCTAGATGCAACACAAATTGTTCTTATATAACCACCGTTTGTGACTTTTCATTGCACAAACATGCTAAAACAATTTCAATAAAAATAAATAAATAAATAAAGAGAGAATAATCGAAATTAATATTCCGGGTATCAAGAAGATCGAGTATTTATACAACTGACAAATCTGTGTACATGTTATTGATGTCTGAGTTTAAAAACACCAGTTTTTTAATGATCAAAACAATACATTATATAATGATATACTTTTCTTCAAATTTTCAGTGGGTCCTAGCCTGGAAGCTGTATGCATATGCATGGTATCATACTTCATGGCTTGGGATTTTTATCATATCCTCTTTATGAACCGACATGACCCTAGCATGTGGTGGAGTCGATTGTTGACGTAACTACTAAACGTAGCTTAATTTGTGGGTAATATTTTTATTTTATTTTTTGAACTTGATATTTGAGTTTACAGATATATTTGCCAATGAAAGGAGTGATAAGAACTAGTGGATATTTTGAGACAGTGTGTGGCTTTTTCGTAAGTTCTAGTTTATCTGTTAAAAATTTAGAATTAAAAATATGTTTAAAACCAAAGACATTCTACCCACTCGTATGCGCTCGTGGGTCATATATAAGTACACTTGTGGTATTTGTAAAGTTACCTGTATGAGTAAAACTACACATCACCTACAAATACGTGCACATGGGAATTTCAGCTAGAAGCAAATGTAAGCTAACTAATCCACCCAAGTCTTGTATCCAATTGCACAGTGAGAATAACAACCACCCGATATTTCTAGAAAACTTTAAAATTATCGGCTCCGGAGCCACGGATTACGAACTCTTTATTAAACTCTACATTTTCAGTGATCACCCAACATTACATAATAACATCAACTCCTCCTTGTTGTCATTAATGTAATCAATTTCAGACTCTCAGTGTTTTTTTTGATAATAATTATTATTTTAAAGATATGGTGTTTATACTTATATTTAAGCCTTTTCTCTATAATATTTTCTCTTAACAGTGTTATTTATTAAATGTGTATGCCGTACTTTTAATCGTACATTCCATTTTATTGTTACCGTTTAAACCTGTTCTTTCTAAACATTCAGTTGAAAACGAAAACTCGCGCAATAGCTAATGTTTTTTTTTCGAATATTATGACATATCCTTTTTTTTCAGATTTTAACGCTGATGATAGAATTTGAGGAAATTCCGAAACGACCATAATTAAAAATTCATTTTGGTATGACAGTGTTTTTAATATTTATTATAAAACTTCGTTTTCCATCTGATGAATCATAATCTCAAGATATTACTAGGGGTAGAAAAGTAGCTGTAGTTTTTGATGTACTTTTCTTGTGATTGCTTGAAGAAGGTGCCCTTACACAATGTAAATTTGAAACCAGCCAGGCACTCAAATATTGGTATCGTTTTATTTATGACGTTTTACATACATAGAGTTACGACATCACGTCATTCTTTGGCTTTGTCTCTTTCCTAAATATTGTCAATCCTTCTCTGTTTAATTCCATTTACTCATACTGATTCCGAAACAGGATCGCTACATTTCTTAAACACCTTAATAGAAATTGAAAACAATTGATTGGTCGTTAGTTTTTATAAGAACAACGACAAAAAAAACACAAAATATTTTATCCTACTCCTTATGTCTCATACACTCCTGCTGTTAAATAATATTTTAGGTCAACTTCATTTGTAACGCTACATAAGGAAAAATAAGCTCCATTATCCTTTTAATTATACGAGTCTACTGGCGATTACAAACCATGTTTCTAAAAAAAATATGTCACAATACCACTTGGGCTACATTCTACATAGTCGACGACGTATCTGACCGAATCCGTAAGGCTATAATAAAATCGAGTTTAAATATTTGACTAGTTCAAAAATCTGGGAAAATCTGAAATAACTACTTGTCCGCTTTAGTTTTAAACTAAACAGACTTGTACTTCAACAAAATGATATGAAAGTGACAACAACTTGGAAGATGAGGTCTTCTCCAAAATAAAATGTCATATATACGAGATACAACAGGCTCAGTGTCTTGTTATATATATAAGTATGGTGCCGTCTCCTACATGAAAATTTTACGAACATATTCGAGACATCAAAAATATAACATAAGAACTAAACATTTTAGACAGTCTCATGGATAATCTACAGGACAACCATATAAATTCAATTTTTTTTACGAAACGTGAAAAGTTTCTGAATAGAAGATATAAAAGAAGATTTTTCTGATCCTGAGGATGACGTTGTAACGTCGAAACATGTAGAGTCATCAACTTTTTGAAGGCCATAGTTGGCCAAAATAAAATGTTTTTAATTGTGTACCAGTTTAACGTTGAATAATATTTATGATTTTAATCTCCTCAATAGGCCATCAGAACTTTACAATACTATACAGTGTTTCCTTTTATAACAATATCTATGTAATGACTGAGTCACAAGTTCTGGAAATGTCTGTAAATATCATAGCAAAAGGTAGAATTTCTTGTTATTCTTTCTTCTGCTTGGCCCGGCATGGCCAGGTGGTTAAGGCACTCGAATCGCAATCTGAGGGTCGCGGGTTCGAATCCCTGTCGCACCAAACATGCTCGCCCTTTCAGCCGTGGGGGCGTTATAATGTGACGGTCAATCCCACTATTCGTTGGTAAAAGAGTAGCCCAAGAGTTGGCGGTGGGTGGTGATAACTAGCTGCCTTCCCTCTAGTCTTACACTGCTAAATTAGGGACGGCTAGCGCAGATAGCCCTCGTGTAGCTTTGCGCGAAATTCGAAAACAAAACAAAAAAACAAACAATTCTTCTGCTTTTTTTATTACACAATAACTCAAAAACCAAAACTGTGAGAGGTATGTTCATGAACTTGTAACGCCAAAATCTGAGGTTCGATTCTTCGCAGTAGACAGAGCGCAGACGACCTGTTGTATATCTTTATGCTTAAAATCACAGCAACACCTGTATACTGTCTTTCTCCCTCTATACACTGTTGTATCATCATCACAGGCAGATATATGTTTTTTTAGTTGTACTGTGTTCTTTTCTATAACGTATCATTTCAACTGTAGGTACGAAAACAGTGGGTACTTAACACCCAACTTTTTTTTTTTTCATTTGACGACATAGCTTTTCTGAATTCTAGATAATAGGTCGAATAGACATTAAGTGACAACTGTTTCTCTTACGACAAGCCGATATCTCTAAGAAATAAGTTGTAAACAACCCACCATTGTTCTTCTGGCAACTAAACCGTATAATTTCGTCTGCATTCTAAGGAATATCTTGTAAAGATGCAGCTGACTGTTTTTTCCCTGAAGGCATGAATTTTCATACATTCTAGAGTATGGGTCTTAGACAATTGCCCATTGTTTTCATAGAAACAAGCCGATATGATGTTTTGTACATTTTAACGAAGTGTTTGTGAATATATATTGATTAACATGTATTGTTCCTTTGAAAACATGTCGTCAAACTTATTTTCTTTTTCTTCCACTGTAGTTAATAGGTTACAAATATGAGTTGACTAATGACCCTCCGGTGACAAGCCTACATGTAATTTTTCCACATTATGGAAAGTAGGTTGTAAAGATACAATGCTTAATAGTTACTATACTGACAGCACACGTCTTGTCCGTACTGGGTAATAATTAGATTATATGTATCTGTCATCTACCGTTTTTCTGACAACAAATTAAAATACGAGTCTTATAATTATGAGTAGTGGGTTGTAATTATCACTACTGTTTGCCTAACATCAAACTATAACATACGTCCTGGGCAATAAGAGATAAATATCAGTCAATTGCTGTTTTCTTGACATCAAGCTATAACATACATCTTGGGTAGTACGTTTTAAACATGAGTCAGCTATTCTCGGTAATAAGTTATAAATATCATTGAACAACTGTTTTTTTTTTCTTACATCAAGCTATAACATACGTCTTGTACGTTTAAGGTAATAGGAACATAGATATCATTCAACTACTGCACATCTTTTCTTACATCAAGCTATAACATACGTCTTGTACGTTTAAGGTAATAGCATATAATCATTCAACTACTGCACATGTTTTCTTACATCAAGCTATAACATACGTCTTGTACGTTTAAGGTAATAGGATATAGATATCATTCAACTATTGCACATGTTTTCTTGACATCAAGCTATAACATACGTCTTGTACGTTCGGGTAGTAGGTTATGAATATCAGTTAACTATTTTTTCTTGGCATCAAACTTAGCATACACTCGGGAAGTAACACACGGATCGGTGTTCAGTCTGATCCCTCCATAACACTCCAAGGGGGCAACTGTCCGTCTCTGTGTTTGCCTTTCACACCTATAGTTTTTGACCAATCAAAATCAAATTTAGGTATGTACCCTTAGGGGTCGACATAGGAGTCGATGTTCGGAACTTACCGCCCCCCATGTCACCTCCGGGGCCTATGTGTTCTCTCTACTATCCTATTGATATATTTCAACTTCCAAAGTTGCCTCAAAGCAGATAAAGCGCGGTTCGGTGGTTAGAGTGCTGAACTTTGGATCCAAGTTTCACTGGTTGGCATCCAGTTACCGCCCTTCCCCCCCCCCCCCCAAAAAAAAAAACAACAAATATAGTGGTCCACACTTTGATGCCGTGGGTGGGTTCGTAGTGTGACGATCAAATGCCACTTTTGGATTAAAGTAGCCCATGAGTTGGCGGTGGATGATATTGACTATCTACCTTCTTTTTAGTCGAACACATCAAACTTAGGGACTTCTAGCACTGATAGCCCTTAAGTAACTGCGTGAAACTCAACAGACAGACGATGAAAGAAAACCTTCACGGTACCACGGGGAGTGACATAAACAGTTAACAACAAGCTAAATAATATATATCGTTAATGTTGTGCGCAATAAGTCAGAAGTAACATTAACTTGCTGTCCTGACAACAATCTACCTTATGTCTTTGTGGGTAATAGGTTAGAAGTAGGGATGCACAGGTAGTAACATTTGGCGGAATACCGGGACCAGGTGCCCGGTCACTAAGCTTCGGCCAGGGCCGGGTGTCAACCGAGACCGGGGTCTCCCCTTGCCCCCTCCCCCAAAAAAAACAACAACAAAATTGACGTTTATTACATTTAACCGAATATTCACCAACAGAACATTCAAGTTTTACTTTCAACTTTGAATGCCTAACCCCAACTTCTCAAACCCTAACCCTTATTGTTCTCAAAACCCCCACCTTCTACAGAAATCCACTTCTTAAGCCATGTCTGTTATTAACCCCTATTGTTCTCTGAATCCTCGACATTTAGAGGACGGTCAGTTTTTGTTGCTTGGAACACGTTTTTTTATAACTAAACCAATTATTGACTGTAACTTTCAGTACCGCGTTAGTTGCCAGAAAGATTAGGGCTTAAATGCCTAACTTCGACACTCGGCCGGAGCCGAGCATTAACGAGTAGCCCAATACTCGGCATCCGTAGTTAGAAGTAACAGTTTACTTTGCTGTCCTGACAACGATCTACCTTATACCTTGTACGTTGTGAGTAATAGGTTAGAAGTAACCGTTTACTTGCTGTCCTGACAACGAGCTAATTTACATCTTGTACGTTATAGGTAATAGGTTAGAAGTAACATTTAACTTGCTTTCCTGACAACGATCTACCTTGTACTTTGTACGTTGTTTATAATAGTCAGAAATAACAGGTCTCATGGCAACGAACTATATAGCTATATATATGTCTTGTATATTCTACAGAATAGATTCTGGACGTATATGTTTACCCGAATACCAACAGATCTGAGTTCCACATAGAAATGTTGAATACATTTTTTGATATTGTTATGCTCTCAAAATTGAAATATTTCGTTATTAAAAATATTATCCTAAACACTTAAATAGAGAGGCGACTGATTATATTTGACAGTGCCCCAAATCCCCCGTTGGGGTCTTGAAAAATCAGAATAGAAAACAGCGATCGATATCAGACTGAAACGCCGAAAGTTCCCGCGCCTTTGGGCCCAAGTCCCGAATCTTTTAAGAACGTGGCGACGCATCTGCTTATGTAGAGGCGATTCCGGAAACAATAGTTTGTTTACTATGACTATCGCTTTCTAGGTCATTAGGCTTTCTGTATGTATATAAACTGACGTCATTAAAACATACTTGGTTTATAATCGTGATAATCCCAGATAAAAGCCTGATTACTCTTATAGCAAGATCAGTTTTGATAACAGGATTTTATATATACATGGTCACCCTGAACTCATATCAGCCGTTAGTAAAAACGTTATTTGTTAAAAACTTTAGTCACTGTTTAGAGACTCTGAAAAAGTTGCTACCAGATTAGGTTCTAGAGTTAATGTGTTAGAATTATCAGTTTTCAATTCATGAACGATGAATATTTTCTTTTTAATTAACCTAACTTATTTTATTATATATTAAAAGCATTAGTCGCTGTCTTTTTTTTTTTAATCTTACGAAGATTCCAACGAGGTTAGTATGTTAAAGAAATATGCTTTTGCAACAGTGGGTTTTTGTCTGCCTTATCAGAATGTCTGATCCTATTTGAGCGTGCCATGCAAATTATTATTTTCTGAAGTTTATACTATACTGGAAAGGTTCGCAGAAGAGTGTTGGATGTATCAGATTTTTATTTGTACTCATACTAGTTTTAAACCATCCCACAGTTTCCTTTTCGGTAGATAGCCTACAAAAGATAGGCAAAAATGTACAATATGTACATAGAGCAACGCTCTCAATCCCACGGACCACACATACTCCACCTGCTCATTTAACCTTTTATCTAAAGGTTAACTATCTAACTATGTGATTACACTTCTGAAGAACGTGGAGGTCTCTTAACGACGGAAACTTACGCCTTTAACCGTGACTTTCAACCATAAATTTCTGATGTTATCGGTCAGTAATTGCATGTACGATGACTCTAAAGTCACGGATTGTTGTCACGGTCCAGTTATAATGTTGTTTCAACTATTTCTGATTTATCTAGTGAAAATGCCTTATCTTACTTAAAACGGGAAGATGCTAATTTTGTGTTTTACAGGTTTTCGATCTTTTTTTTTTTATAGAACATGAATGGTAGTTATTCGTTATTAAAAGACTGTACTTACAGCAACTCTTGCACATTTCAAAGATCACACTCAACATTCTATACCTTACACTTTAGCAGATTACATCTGAACCAAGGAAGAAAGTTTGGGGGAAAATGTGTATTCTACAGGCTTGATTTAGATGTATTTAAATAAAAAATACAAAAATGGTGAATTAAGTAGAAAATAATTACCAAAAGTTATAATTTCCTCTAATAATAAAGAATTGTATATTTTATTGCACACAACAGTTAACTATAAAAACATCCCTTGTGTAAAGAAACATGTTAACCTTCTAGCACGCCCCCCAGTGGCACAGCGGAATGTCCGCGGACTTACAACGCTAGAATTCGGTTTTCGATACCCGTGGTGGGCAGAGCACAGATAGCCCATTGTGTAGCTTTGTGCTTAATTACAAACAAACAATTCCTTCTAGCACAGTTGTTATATTTCGCCCATCTTCTGCCGCAACGTTAACCCTGAATGCATTCAAAGTAAAAACGCGTTAAACTGGAACAAACAGCCTCAATGCATGGTGGGCGAAACCGCGGGAAAACGAGCGTAATTTGTATTCTTCCAATATATTATTGATAAGGCTAGGAAAGTATATTTGTTGTTTAATAATAATATAGATTTGATATGCTTGTCTTTTAAATGAAACCCGATAGATTCGTTAACATCCATTTTGTAAACAGTAATACCGGAAATCGAAATCGGATGTCGTGATAGCATAAATTCTACAATTCTATTGTTTTCGTTGGTTGCCTTTTAGTTTTACAGAGGGAAGCTGAAACGCTTATTCCTTAGGCGCATTCAAGCCTTCGTAAATGAATCGTTGTAAGGCTGAGTACGTTGAATTATTCGAGTTATCTGTAAGTTTTTAAAACACTTTAAGTGATTTTTCGAGAAATTACGTTGGTAAAATATGATGTTTTCAAGTTTGTTAGTCGGTAACTTTCAAAATATAAAATTAATAAAATGTACTAATGAAATCAGTATGTGCTGGTAATAAAAAACATATCAGTAACACTAGCAGTCAATTGCTAAGCAGTATCTATTTAATTAAGGAATAAAACGACTAAGACTCAACCGTGTAAAACTCTAACCTTTAATGGAAGAAAGAACAATGAAATTATAAGTTTAGCGGGGTTTGAAAAAGCCTCTTCAACTATAAATATCTTACTTTAATACCAGTTCTAATTAGTTTCAAAAGTAGATGAAATGTTATACCAATATTTTATATAATGGAGTTATCCTTTATAGTATGGATCTTCATTGTATCAATAATAAACAAGCAATAATCTAGGTATATGACTTCTACAACAACAACCTAAATATAAGACGTTTAAAACCGTGAAAATAAGGCGACAATGACCATAGAAATAGCAATAATCTAAGTATAAGCACAGCAGTCGTAAAGAACAACACAAATCTGAATATAACAATAGAAACCTGATATAAAACGCCTATAGCCATAGAAAAGCAACCATAATTTTATTATAAGATGACTATAACTACAAATGATTTCAACTGGCTGTTGTTTTTTGTTGTAAAGCGCAAATGGGCTATTT
>NW_013667009.1:278611-286146 GCF_000517525.1 Limulus polyphemus | reverse complement strand
GTATAATAAGCCCAGAGACTTGCCATTGAACCACCCGGTGGCAAACATCAGCTGGATTTAACACCAAATCAGAATTTAGATTTTATTTTATTGTGTAGGTTAGAAATATATACTATAGGAAAGTAAGGTGTTTAGTACTAGCATACTAGGCCTTTAAAAAGACTACAAAACCTGAGTATAAAATATCACTACGCACAAAACCGAAATGCAAGAATGTAGTATAAATCGCCAACAACCATAAAAAAAAACCTTGATATAAAAATTCGATACCGATAAAAAATGTTAAGAATCAGAACATAAAATATCAATAGCCATCATAAAAACTACGAGAACGTGATACAAAACGCCAACAACCATAAAAAAACCTTGATATAAAAATTCGATACCGATAAAAGATGTTAAGAATCAGAACATAAAATATCAATAGCATCATAAAAACTACGAGAACGTGATACAAAACGCCAACAACCATAAAAGTTTCTACAATATTCAAAATTTAAAACACCAACAAACATTTAAAAACTTGTAAGAGCTTGCTTAAAAAACACCGAAAACCATATAAAAACTATAAAGCCATATTTATAATAATGTCAAAAACCACCAAAAAAAGTTGTAAAGTAAACTGTCTAAAAAATGATGGTAACCATCAAAAAGACTAAAAGTATTGATACGTAAAATTTCAACCATCCTAAAAAAAACTAGAAAAATCCATGTAAAAAGTACCGACACCCATTGATGAAGCTACAAAATATTGTCAAGCTACAGGAATTAGGTATAAAACGCAAATCTACAAAAACCTGTTCATAAAATATAAAATACCATCACACATCTAAGTGGCTACAATACCATTAAACATCTTAGTGGCTCTCTATGTATAGAATGTATAACACCATCAAATGCTAGCAGTCCCCAGCTGAGACAGCGGTAAGTCTATGGATTTACAACGCTAAAACCGGAGGTTCGATTACCCTCGGTGGATACAGCAGATAGCCCAATGTGGCTTTACTATAAGAAAAACAAATAAACATACACATGCTAACAACCATGAAAAAGTTTACAAAAATCCATGTAAAATGTTACAACACGCATCCAAGAGTTTACAAGAGGCCTGGTGTAAAAAGCTAAAAGAAGTAATCAAAAGACAATAAAAAAAATCTGTGTTTAAAATGTTGCCAACACCTATCGGAGCAGCTGAGTATAGAAGAGAAAAAAAAGAACAACAACTACAAAAAAGGTTTAAAAATATTTGGGTAAAACACGTTAATAACCTCAAAAAAACCAGGCTAGAAATTGCCGACATTCATCATCGAGTTCATATATAGGCATAAGATGTCATTAACAGTCTAAAAAAGCTTTAATATAATTACATTAAAACGCAATAAGTCATTAAGAGAAACACCAATAATATCTACAAATAACACATCCCAATGTTATCATGATACATTATACAATAACAGAGTATAACATACAAAACACCATCAAAACATAAGGCATATAGGGTCATCGATGATGCTAATAGCTCCGGTTTCCTATGGCATAAATAGATGAGAATGCGTTTATATCTTTTCTGGACAGGATGTCAGATCATTGTTTGTTTGTTCTTGAACTTCGCGCAAAGCTACACGAGGGCTATCTGCCCTAATTTAGCAGTGTAAGACTAGAGGGAAGTTAGCTAGTCATCACCACCCACCGTCAACTCTTGGGCTACTCTTTTACCAACGAATAGTGGGATTGACCGTCACATTATAACGCCCCCACGGCTGAAAGGGCGAGCATGTTTGGTGTGATGGGGATTCGAACCCGCGACCCTCAGATTGCGAGTCGAGCGCCTTAACCCCAGTTCATTGTAGTTTACCTTCTAGCTATCAATTTGTATCTATTTTATAATTGGGTAAAATTATGTAAATTTTGGGTATGGTGTCTTGTTCGAGAGCACAATAACTATGAACGGGTGAGCTTCGAACTAGCAAGTATGTCTACATGTATTATTGATTTCAAAAACGACCCCCATCCCTCTGAAAAAAATCTTGGCGACGTCCATGAAAATATAAAAACAAAAAAAGGTTGCACAAGGTTTTCAGGGCACCTCGGTAATCCTCCCTCTGCCGAAACGACCAATCAAAATAAACATAGCTATTTGCAACCAACAATATTTTGAAGGAAATTAAATTAACAGGAAAAAATCACCCAATCACGTAAACCATCTCATTTTAATATAAAAATCATTTTGAATAAAAACACGGCTTAACTTGGACTATAAAAGTTTAAACGTATTTCTCCTTATATTGAAGTTATTACCCTTATTATTCTGCAATTGAAACTGGCTTCTCACAAGTGATTTTTTTCAAATGTCTAACAGTTTTAGATACTTGAATCTATACTCCAAAAACTTCCCTTCAGGATCCATTTTTTTTCCCTTTTAATCAGGCGTATCATTTTAATAGTATTTAAATTTTCTTCCCCTAATAATGGCACCAAAATAGGGCACGGTTTCCTATTTTGAGCTTCACTAAAGTCTTGTATAAGGTTATAGTAGTTTTATTGATCTAACATTAAATTTGTTATAAAACCCCTAAAAACCAATCATTTGGTAAACTATAAAGCAGATAAACCCATTTATAAATTATGCTAAGTATCATTTAAGCTAATTTACTAAAGACTTTTCCAAAATGACCTATAACAATAGACTCCAACACCTCGGTAACAACATCCGTGATAAATTATTTTATTGCTCTTCTTTTATATTCTCGAAAATTAATTTGAAAAATATGAACTCATTTTGCACTATCTCATTCATTAGAAACTCTCATGATATTAAGCAGCTTTTGAAGTATAACTATAAATCTTCCAGGAGCTCCAAACATAGATTTTTCAATGTTGTCAATAAATTTCATGGGAACCAGAAGTTGTACTCTCAGTGTTTCAAATGGAATTTTCTTTTACATAGATAAAATAGAAGTTAAGAAATAACTCATTATTTTAATCAACTTAGGTTCCTGTCTTCTTTTCTTTTACTATTAAAAGCACTAAAATACGCTGATAAGTTGTTTAGTCGTATTACATTCATCCATAGTAATGTTTCAATTTGAATCTTAAAACCTAGTATTATCTTCAATTTTCATTTTGCAGTTCACGTAATCATAACAAAAAACGTTGAAGTCAAATATGGTGTTCTGAGCTAAGACACTTTCATAGTCCTTCTGTTTTGTTTCATTTTGAACATGATACATTCTCTGTTTTACCGGTAAGTTTCAATTTTCTGAAAGGCAGAATAATGTAAGGAAAATATAGGTTTTGTTTGACGCGAAGCACAAAGATACACAATGAGATATCTTTGCTGTGCCCACCACGGGTTTCGAAACCCGGTTTTTAGCATTATAAGCTTGAAACTTACCGCTGTGCCACTGAACATAAGAATAAGATCGAAAATTTAGTGGAATTGTAAAAAAAAAAAACATTTGTAGATGTTATAAAAGAGCATTAGAACAGTGCCAGACATAATGACCAGAAATTTAGATAGATGTTATCGGAAAATAAAGAAGAGTTCAACAAGAAATTTATGAAGATGTTACAGTACAGTGGACTAGCAGCTTAAAGATGAAATCAGCATAAAAATACAGAAGGTTCTAAAATCACTATTATGCAAGAAAACGTATAAAATATTGTTTAAGAAATTACCTAAGACAAGACTGCTATTGTGCAAAGGAAAGTAACCAATATTAGCAGTGTCTAGGGAGGCCCAGTAAAGATTCTGCCAAGTTAAACACTTGTTGGGTTAGCCAGCAAGCTATTCTTTTCAAGTAGTATCCAGAAAAGTTACCCGAGGGTTGCTCCACGATAGATAATCTCAGGTTCTAACGAGACTACTCCAGATCTCAACGGTCATGTCTTCTATTGCTGAATATATCGTATTATATTACCCCATTAACAGCATACATGACTGAAACTGTCCCCTACAATTAACAAGGTTATTTCCACTCGCCTAAGCCATAAAAAATTCATATTACAAAATACTATGGGATATATATCTTGCCCAATGTAAAATGTTTTTTAATTAAATGGAAGAAGCATGGAGTAGCAAACTATTCATTTGACTGTCTATCTAAAAGTGGCCTCTCCCAGTGAGGTATGCCTGAGGGTTTATTACGCTAAAAGTCGAGTTTCGATACCCGTGGTGGGCACATCACAAATAGCCCATTTTGGAGTTTTGCGCAATCTAAAATGACCAGCAAGAAAATTTATTATCCCAAAAAGTCGGAATTATTAACAATCATCAACGTCTGCCTTATACAATCAGGATGGAATGAGACACCAGAAAAAAAAAATGGAGAAGCCCTGCGGACTTTGGTTTGTGAGTGAAACACTTGACTCAACTGTTCTATCTAGAAATACTTTGAAATACTATGAATTTATTGGCAGTGATTCATTTATGGATACTATTTAGGATAAAAATGTGCGACAGCTTGAAACAAAGTGATTAATAAATGTGTTCAACATATTATACAGTTGGATTTCATCATGGGTGCAACTAACAGCTCCAAACACCTGCTCCAAATGACAAAATCAAGGCAGCTGGTGCTGGCTTATATCCTGGCTAAAAAAAACAAAAAAAAACGCCTAATTAATCTAGAAAGAATAATCCGGAAGTTTCGTTGTGCCTTTGTCCATGGAAAGCCACACAAACTGACACTTGCTTTAAATGAGACTTTCGGGCAGTGGAAGATACCAGCCAAGTCAAGTACAGTTATTTATATCCATAAGTGCAAACCAAAACATAGTGATCCACGGTCAAGAAAAAAAAGGGGGTTAGAAGATTATGCTAAAACTCTACTAAGAACAATTAAACAAAGGAAGATAAGTATTAGTAGTGCAAATTATAATCAATCGAGAAATATGGTTCAGTTGAACTTGAGAGGAAAAATTGAGATGGGATTAATACAATTACCCTGTTTTTAATGAGAGGTTCGTTATTTAAGAAGATTAGAGTAAAATCCCCTCGCTCCGCTGTGGGGTTCAAAGGACATCTCATGATTCACAGAGGTTCCAATGTACTGATCAAGCTTCTCCTCCATTATCCTCAATTACCTCTATAGGTGTTCCAAGAGAGGTTTGTACCCGAAACAAAGACCCGATCGGATACCTTCCCGCGGTGCCTGAGCGTGTATGGCAAGATCGGTCCCGCTAGCTTGTGATTGGGGTATGAACAAAGTTTAAAAAATGGCACCACCGGGATCAAAACCTAATGCTAGATTCGAGTTCAGTGAGTCTGCAAACATACTACTGGATCCCAATCACGTCTGCGGGACCTTCCGGGCGCATTTTAGCCCCGTTGAAACCCCAAATACATAAGGGTAGGGGTATACGCCATATAATTCAGAACACCCCCGGGTCACCCCGAGGTCATCCTGCTGGTTCTAAAACTGTAGGAGGAGTTCGTGGACAAACAATTCACAAACACGCAACGTGAATTAATATGGGATTTGCATTGTAAGTAATGGTAAGGTTCGTTTGTTAGTTTTGTTGTTAAGCGCAAAGTTACACAATAGATTATATGTGCTGTGCCCACCACGAGTAATGAAACCAAATTTTTACCGTTTTAAGCCTTTAGATTTACTGTTGAACCACTAGGGAGTGGGTGCATAGTGTTAAGGAGTCAGTTTAGTTTAGTTTTGAAGTTAAGCACAAAGCTACACAATGGGCTCTGCCCACCACGGGTATCGAAACCCGGTTTCTAGCATTGTATATCCTCAGACATACCGCTGTGCCACTGGGGGGAGGGGGGCTAAGGAGTCTCTTTAAACATAACTGTTTCGATCTTTCCATTGTAATATTCTCTGTATGCAACGAGGTGCGTCAGTGACAGATATAGGAAACAAACAGCATCTTGGGAATACTATTAGTACGAAAAGAGATTTTCATAAAATAATTCTCTGATAAAGAGAAAAAATTCTCGTATGGCAAATACTGAACCTAGGAATCAATATAAGTAGTGCAATCAAATGATTGGTTTGTTTTGTATTTCGCGCAAAGCTACACGAGGGCTATCTGCGCTAGCCGTCCCTAATTTAGCAGTGAAAGACTAGAGGGGAGGCAGCTAGTCATCACCACCCACCGCCAACTCTTGGGCTACTCTTTTACCAACGAATAGTGAGATTGACAGTCACATTATAACGCCCCTACAGCTGAAAGGATGAGAATGTTTGGTGGACCGGGGATTCGAGCCAGCGACCCTTAGATTGCGAGTCGAGCGCCCTAACTACCTGGCCATGCCGGGCCCTGTTGGTAAAAGAGAAATCCAAAAGATGGCGGTGGGTGGTGTTGACTAGCTGCCTTCCCTCTAGTCTATCATTGTTAAATTAGGGACGGTTAGCGCAGATTTCTCTCGTGTAGCTTTGCGCGAAATTCTAAAATCAAACAAGTTTTAAGAAATGTTGCAAATGATTCTTTATTCAGTTAAAAAGTAAATTAACTAGTTTCTACTGTTATCAACATGTTTCCTCGTAAAATGATAATATTGTTATAGAATTTCTTTGTAATACGTTTTGCAGAAGCAAAAAGGTAAGTTACTTATCTCTCTACGAAACAGAATATAGTTTGCGTATTTTCAACCTGACAACCACGTCACATGCGCATGGATTAATTAAACGATGACGTGCATACTTTGAACTTAAATGGTTTCACTTCCAAAGGAAAATATATTTATTAATTACGCTCATTTAAGACCAAACATTTTCTATTCATTATCATTACTGGATAATACTTCGATCTCGGTCAAAACTGTACATATATTTTTAGGCTTGTGGTACACAGTGCCAGAAAGTTATGCCATTATTAGTTGTATTTGTTTAGTGATGAATAAATATACATAACTTTTCAACTACTTACAAATTTGAAACAACACTGCTAAGCTATTGCAGGCGAATATTTGCAAAATTTGGAATGACATTTTTCGTTGTCTTATCTGTTTAGCCCTCCAGTGGCACAGCGGTATGTCTGCGGACTTAAAACGCTAAAATCCGGGTTTCGATACCCGTGTTGGGCAGAGCACAGATAGCCTATTGTGTAGTTTTGTGCTTAATTACAAACAAACAATTATCTGTTTAATAAAGAAAAAAAAGAGAGACATAATACAATGAACTTAAATTACTGCGTTATAACTAGTTGATTTCACA
Source organism: Limulus polyphemus (assembly GCF_000517525.1). Lineage (NCBI taxonomy): Eukaryota > Metazoa > Arthropoda > Merostomata > Xiphosura > Limulidae > Limulus > Limulus polyphemus. The sequence continues at coordinate 278,974 of NW_013667009.1, read as the reverse complement.
CAGCATATTTCTTATGTATTTTATTTTCTCATATCCCTCTCAATGTCAAGTCTATTATTTAACATCGTTTTATGTACATCTTTTCAACAATATCCACACGCATCTCGAAACACGATCAGCGTTGTTATTTTTAACTTTTATAACTGAATGTTTATGTCTAAACGCCAAAAAGCGTTACGAGAATTGTGTAAAAGAATGTCATATACTAATGTGGTGGAAATATAGTCCAACTCAAGAACCATGACGAGATAAATCATCACGTGACAGACCGTGATTCCTTTGGTGGGTCGCCGAAAATATACCGTATTTTTCGGCGTATAAGACCCCAAAATTTGATGTCAAAATCTGCTTGCGTCCTATACA
>NW_013667009.1:239237-277651 GCF_000517525.1 Limulus polyphemus | reverse complement strand
ATGTTTTGAGCTTTTTTGTATTTAGAACAATATATACTAATTTCTAAAGTATCAAATTGAATTTTTGTTCATTAAAAATCTTCCAAATGCGACTGTAGATCCCCCCCCCCAAAAAACAACTTTGTTTCAAAATAAGGGTGCGTCTTATACACCCCTTATATTCCGAAAAATACGGTACATTACAATATGATGATCCCAAACTGATTTTTAACAAACAATACAATAACATAATATACAAGTGAACCGCTGCCAAAAGTTTTATTACTTTTGTTGTGCTGATTTAACGAAAAAGACATGCATACTGCTGAACAACACAATTTTTTAATCCCTGGATGAGCAGTGCAAGTGAAAGTTTCATAAACGCAGAGATATTGAAGATAAAGACATTAAAACATTTGTTTCACGTGTTAGGATTCTGACAGGCCAATTTTACTGTGGCTTTGAATTTTTATTTCATGACAATTTTTATTCAATATTGAAGCAACTGAAATTATATAATATATAAATCACCAAAGCACGTAGTCCAGCCTTCCAATAATGTGGCTTATTTTGCTGTACGCGTAATTTTTCATTATAAACAAAAAGTATTGCAAACTAAACCTACCCTTCTCTGAATAATTATTAGTACAGTATACTACACTAATGAAAATAAACACAATGTTCTTATGACCGGTGGATCAGCGGTAAGTTTAGACTTACAATGCAAAAATCAGGGGTTCGATTTCTCGCGGTAGACAAAGTGCAAATATCCCATCGTGTAGCTTGGCGTTAAAAAAACAATTTACCAAATGTTAGTTTTATTTAAGTTCTCAGCGCCATCTATCGGAATTTACCTTTAAAAACAAACTTTACTACAAGTGATGAAAACCAGATAATAAATATATTTGGGAAGCCGAGTTGCTTCAACATTCTTTCGCAACTCTAACACAAGCTTCATTTTCAGAAGCTGTTGATATAATTAAATTCAACGAAATTCCGATACTACTTTAACGAAAGTAAATACAATGCAAACCACAGTATTCAGGCTGGATTTTTCGGAGGTGGGGGGGGGGGGTCTCAGTTGTTATTACACCATGAAAGTTTGAGCTGATCCGTTGAGAGAAAAAAAAAACTCAGACAATATTATAAACATTGAAAAATGTAATAATTAGTAAATTAGATTAAAAAATGAATGTTTTAAATTCATTATAACTTCATTCAACTCAACACACCTTATTCTTCGGGATGACACCAGAGGACAGTTATGCGAAACAGACACAAAATATAACTAAAATTAGAAGGTTTTGTCTCTCAAACTTCTCTACTTACTAGAAGTCACAGGATTCATATGAATGCATTATTAAGATTATACATCAAATTATATAGTATGTAACATATAAAGGACTGAAATGTAAAAACTTTTGGGTGCAAAAATGTGATAAATCACAATAATAATGACAGTTTTCAGTACCCCTGATTTCCAGTAAACAGCATTAATATTCCAGAATTTCACTGAGACTTTCTGGTCAACACCCAAGATAATCAGACTTGCCAAATCTCTATAACTAAGGTCTTATTTAAAACACTGTCTATAGAAGGCATGTATGAAATTTACAGTTGAGTGTATAACACTATATTAGCAAAATAGGCCTACAAAACCAACTAAATAAAATGCTAAAACTTTGCTTTTTTTTCATTGGAACTGTCATCACTGCAATTATTATTACCCTTTGTTTATTTCACACAGTGAGAGGGATACCCAGTTTCTACAATTGTTTGTAATAAATCAAACACAAAATAATGTACATTCTATTTAAATTTTTGAACATTATGTCAAACAAGTGATCTTGAATAACAGGTACAGAACACATGTTAAAATAAGGACACTATTTAAACTACTAAATGAGAATAACTATCAATTTTTATTAATTTCTATAGAATATATACATATTTGGAATCTATAAAAGTCAGTGTAATTTCTGAAACTAACTTTTTTGTACAGTACCATTGTTATTAATGAAATAAATGGTCAATTAAAATGTACGATCTTATGAAATGAATTGCCACAGCTAAGGGCATATATTTTATCCAAATCAATAAAATTAAATTTTTTTACAGTTAACAACTGTGGTAAATATTTTTACTTTTAATACAGCTGCCACAGATTTTAATAAAAATGCTTATTTATGCATGATTTATTTTTTATTTAGTTAATCATACCTCATCAACTTAATATAAAAAGTGGATGAAATCTATAAATTTTAGTCTTTCATAAAACAATATATAAAACTTAAGAAAAAAATGATTTCCTACAACTTTAATCACTTCACTACATGGCTAACTTTATAAACCTAGCTAACCATGAGATGAAAAATAAAACACCACAAACTGCCTAATTTACCATTAGTTAGCATAAAACAATTAAATAGCACTTGGCCAAAAACACTACAAACCTGTAAGGTTTTAATTCTATAATTCCAGCTGTACCAATGTTCTTGAATAGAAAAATACAATTACCTAGTACATACTACTATTTTATTAAAACCTCAAGAATTTTCTAAACTACAGGTCTATAACCAGAGTAATTGATTTAAAAAATTACTAAGATCTATATATATATCAATTAACCAATGGAAATAAATATGTGATAAAATTAATGCCTGGTTACTGTATTTTAATTATCAAAAATAATACATGTACTGAAATGCATTTGTCAAATCTTTAACCCATACTAAACATCAAAAACATAACACAAGTAACTTTTGGTGTAACACAGCTATGGCTATCACATCATACTTGGTCAGTGCAATTAATTTATATATGTAGCAACAACAGGAAGTCATACCTCTTTCAAAAAATATCTTTAGTATATTCTAGGTAAAATTAAAGTATTCATCTTCCACAATGTGTTCCTGCCTGTCTATTTACATGCAATGGATTCCACAGACAAATGCATTTACCTCTTGATTTGTAGCAAAAAAATTATTTACAGAAAAATTATGCCATAATTTTTCAAAATTAAATATACTTATGGTATGTAAAATTCATTTTCCTTTTTCTGTCATTACCAAGTGTGCAAGCTTCTGTATATAGAAACTCAGGATATTTACTAACACACATTTTCTGACAGCCACTCAAAAATGTTAGCAAAAATTATAGCTTTTTTTGGAATGAGAGGATGACATGTGATATCAGAAGTTCTATCTGCTAGTGTTCGTCATGAGGTTTTAACTCTCTAATCTGTTTTATTAGGTAGGCCTTTTCATCGTTGAACTGTTCATCATCTGAACGATCAGTGTGGAACCTCGTAAGGAAGTCAACAAGCTTTTCTTTGTTTCGAAGAAGTATATCAAGAATTGCTTTTGGTTTGTTGGGATTGGCAACAAATACCTAGAATAAAATAAAATACATATCTGATGTTAGGATTAAAGTTAGTAATCTTATATTCTAAACCTTCATGTGGTTGGAGCTCTTTAAACAATTAACATTTTTGATAAAAGTTTAATTTTTAATGTTTCATCTATTGTTACTCATAAATGTGATAAACTTGTATATAACAGTAAGTACACTTACAAACAAACAAAAACAACCAAATGCAAGTTTAATAATCAGTACTTGTCTACAACAGTGATACAACTGGTTGATTTGTCATTCATCCCAAAGATTGTTAGAACTGAGAAAAAACTATAAATATTATGCCAGAAACTGTTGATTTAAAAAGTTTTCCTCTGACTTGTTACTTGTAATAAAAGAACTGAAAAGTCACATCACTTTATTTTTATGCTTAATACTTCAAGTTGGGTTTATTTCTCACTACTAAACACATACACAAGAGAATTTCAATGATTGCATAAAAGTATATCACTATATATTTGTAGCCACAAGTACAATATACATTATTACCCATAAAAAAACAGGTAAAAGGTAAACGAGGTAGAAGCTGTAACAAAATAGACACCATAGAATTGTACTAAAAAGAATAAAAGTAACAGAACACAAAGTAATAAGCTTCACTGTTTCTCAGAAAATGCACTTTTCCTCAGCAATACCATGAATAAAATACACATTTTATTATGAAACATATTTTTCAATATCAAAGTAAGGTTAAGCCTAGCTTACAATCATACCTTTTTGGATAGTAATTTACAATGACAGAACAACAGATTTTCAGCAAATGTTTTTACAAAAACAACATTAAGATTTAGAAAAGGGAAAAACACAGTATGTTATGAGTCTATAAACATGTCTTTTAATGTGGTGGTAACATAACATCAAGTTACTTAGAAAGAAACTGTGCATATAGCATCAAGCAGAATTAATAAAAGTTTCATGACGAAATTGATCAAACTTATTTTGTTCTGTGTAGTTTCCCATTGCACTGGCTAACTTAACAGTGTTGTCTTAAATGGAATATTTAACAAACCATAAAGATTGGATGTTGAAATGTCAGCTTTACATTAGAAACTGGGGTGCTCTGTATCACATTCACTATTCATAAAGAATACAGTGCATATAACCGAGAAACATAGAATTTCACCTTTTACCTTAAAGACATGAAAAGCCTCAAACTGAATATTTCTGCTTTTTTCTTTCAGCATATTCATCATAAGCTTTAAGTTCTCTGGGTTACTTATATATCGGGTCATTACAGAAAAGTTATGACGATCAAGCAGAAGCTCCCCAAGCAACTGTAAATAAATACATGTATGGAAATATGCATTAACTTCATATCATTCACGTATATACATAAATGTTTAGTTAATAATCAGGTGTTTGAGAATATTTTTTTAGTAGTCCATTTCTCCCACCTGTATTATTTTATTCTCAATCAATAATCTTTCTCTAACATGACACCAATCTTTTCTTTCTTCCTAAGAAAGTACTAAACAAATTCAAAGAAGAAATACAAAAACTGTTGAACAATTTCAAACAAAACAATACATCTGTTCAAATCCATTTCTTCTTTGTGGATCCAAATCAGAGGCATGTAAAAAATAGCATTTCAGATCTATCTTTTGTCTCCCACAAGTCACTAAGAGGCCTTTCAATCAATACCAAAATTCACTAGTTGGGCTGGACAATGAGACAAAATATTTTCTAAAATGCTATTATAAATATAAATCTGCAATGGAAAATTAAGATAAATGTAACAAAAAATATCTGCATTTAACGTAATCTTTTATCATTAATTTTAAGCCAATTGATAAGCTTTGGCTACTACAGTGAATGCTATGAAAAAGTTTTTAGAATGTCCTGAATAAACACCAACTAAAAATTGCATATTCGCAGCATTTACATTTGAAAGCTATAAAACAGAAAAGGTTAAAAGCCTTTGATATCAGTATTTGAATGAAAATATTTCTTTACAGCAGTATGCATCAATACTGTATTAACTCTCAGTAAACTACATGTCAATACTGTGAGAATAAGAGTTACTTTGAGTAAGTGGCTTAATACAAATTTAAAACTGCTGAAAATCTTACAGATTCAAGATCACAGAAAATCTAAAATGGTTACAGTTTTAAGCCTACATATTACAAACAGTAAGAAATTAGTAAGAAAGAGACAGAAGGTATTGTGAAATGTTGGCCAGTATACAGCATTAGACATTACTGCAAGAAAAAAAAACAAGAACTATGTAGAGTGAAAAACATTTACTTTTTTTAATACCATAATTTGTTTCTATACTTTTACATGGGTCACAAATGGCAAACCCAGCCTAATCAGTAAGAAGTAAAACTATTCATTATTAAGACATGAGTGTTTTTAAGAGGAAAACAAGCAATAAGTGGTAAACTAATTTTATCATTGAAACAAAATTAGAGACAAAGGTACAAAACAACATTTTCATAACTTCACCTTTAAGGACTGTCTTCGAGTTACATAATTTTCTGAGTTCAGTAAGTTCTGGTAATGACTGAACACTCTATCATAATTGTTTTCCAGAAATTCAGCACACAGACCCTTATGTCTTGTAAGTAATTCCTGAAAAATTTAGTGATGAATCAAAGGTTTTTTCTTTTGAAAGCAATGCTTCAGAAGTATCAAGATAACCCTGTTTTATTTCATAACATACATGAAGTTATCCAATCAGGCAAGTTCATATAAACTATTGTAAAACTGAACAATCTGTTGGAAAGTTAATTTTTAAGTTAATTTTTAAGCAAGAACTGAGAGAACTTGACTTTTAGACAACATAACATAATGCCATTATTTTAAAACAGTTTCTTAGTTCCAACAATTAAATCATACAAACCTTCAGAAAAATATCTATCATTGGAACATATGACTGTGACAAGTAAGAACAATCACTGCAACCTTAAAACTTAAACACGGTTATTTCTAAGTTATCAATCCTTATATTAAGCATGTAGAAGGAACTGATAAGACAAATGGGCATGCAAAAAAAGTAAGTACACAAAAAAATCTGTCTAAAATGAAATAAATACTAAAACTCAGCACATGTTCTCTATATACAAATCAACTGTAAACTTATTAATATTGAATCAAAATCTGTAGCAGAAGTTGATTAGCATTAAGTACGGTAGTACTTAATGGTAGGGATCCTGATGAAACAAAATGGCAGCCATAAAAATCACCCATTTAAAACCACCTTGAAAATATCTGAATATTAAAAATGACTATTTCAAAGTGTTGGCTGAACAAAACTAAAGCTTATTGTACTTATAAAGCTACCTAACTCACTATATATGTGTTTATGGAATTAATCAAAATTTCACGATTTCAACAAATTTTCATCTAAGTAAATTATTTTTCCAGACAAGTCTACAGAAAAAATAACAAACCTTATCACTCTAATTCTTTCACAGAACTCTTCCCTCTGGGGTCCCAATGATTCCTTTCTTGTACCGAAAAGGATACTTGTATATATATATATAAAATGGACGATGCACTACTTTGGGCATATAATTAGATTTAAGGGTAGGTTGGTAAATATCCTGATGAGTAATAAAATCAAATCAGATATATGTGCTTCCCATGCTTGGTATTCCCGGGACACAAAAATATAGCTAATAAAAAGGAAACAAAAAAGTTTAATAAAAAATTTTGTAATTTTATAAAGACAAGCAGGGATCAATATATATGTAACTTATATGTATATATATGTACAAAACCTGGGATACTTCAAATTTAAAATATTTTAGCCCTTTTTGAGCTCAGACTAACATAATTAGTGATTTGCCAAAGAAGGGATAAAATCTGTTTAAATTTTAAGTAACTCAGTTTTTGTAGTTTTGACTTTCTTGTTTCAATACTTTTTGTAGCATTGAAACTTTCTATATTACAATAGCTAGCTAGGTTACATATATATCAATCCCTACTTGTCTTTATAAAATTTAAAAGTTTTTATTGTCATTGTTTAATTTATTTTCCATAGGAAGTAAGAAAAAATAACAGTTGGAAAGAACATTTTTCTTCTTTAGTATAAATTAATTTCTCATGCAGTTTTCAACAAACATAGTGAAAAAATATCAGAACTGACCTTAAAAGTGGAGAATGCATCTGAAGCAATGTCAAAAGTTGAAACTTCTACAAACTTGAAGAAACTGTAAAACTCATCTGAATAGATTACAATCTTAGTCAGAGCTTCGTATCTGGCACACTCTCGTAACATTGTTCCACAGTTCAGAGCTATATCCTGTTTCTCATACCTGTTTTAAAAAACAGCAAAAGAAAAACGATATAACTGCTTTTCTAAAATAGTCGAAATAAATAAGAAAATTTTAAAACTTTACCTTAAAGACATATCTCCGTTTAACTTTCTGACAATATAACATAATTTTAACTATTTAATAATTATTACTGTTATTCTTTGAGTGCCTTTTCTAAGCTTGCAAAGAACAATTATAATTAAATTGTCATAAAATATTAATATAAGACCTATTATATTTTCTAAATCCAAATTCTCACCAAAACGTATATCACAAAATGAACATTTCTTAAATTCAAAACCTAAAATACAATTAGTGATCACTGTAGCATAGGTACATTAAAATTCCTCGTTAAAGATGGAAGCAAGGATAATGTACTATGTGAGAGAATTCCACAGGTACAGACAGTATAAGAAAGCATAAAATGGAATTATTGTATGCTTTGTGTATAAGCACAACTGCTGTGGACAGTGTCCATTTTGAAACTCTTTGCAAAATAAAGAATAGCCATGTTTCATAAGTAATCATTAATATATCTACATTACATTTAAAAATTACTACTTAAATAGTGGTACAGCCAAAACATGACAAATGAAGTTGTGACAGGTAAAACCGTACAGTCTTGAGTCCAACTTATTATACCTCAAAATTTTGTTTGAGCCATTTTAAGCACCATATTATTTAATACACAATAGCAGATTCATGTACACACAGACTCTATTATTGTTGTCTTGTGTGGTGTTAATGGTGATGTAGCCTATGGTTGCATACAGTAATTATGATACAGCTGTATGTGTGAACTTGATTCATTAATATTAAATCTCCACTATATTTCATCAATACTTTTCCATTATTCCTCAACAGCAAATTAAAAAATAATTTCCTTTTAGCAAAACAAAAAATTATCACAAATGGCAAAGGATGAATGTTTAATCTGAACTATGATCAGAGACATTGAAAAGACAATCTTAGAAACACCCAAAAGAGACATAGACAAAAGAAAATAACCTCGGACACAGACAAAAGAGAAAGACCCTCGGACACAGACAAAAGAGAAAGAACCTCGGACACAGACAAAAGAGAAAGAACCTCGGACACAGACAAAAGAAAAGAACCTCGGACACAGACAAAAGAAAAAGCCTCGGACACAGACAAAAAAAGCCTCGGAAACAGATAAAAGAAAAAGCCTCGGACACAGACAAAAGAAAAACCTTGGACACAGGCAAAAAAAAAGAACCTCAGACACAGACAAATGAGAATATCAGAGGCCTCAAAAACAGAATGAATCTCTGACACAGACAAAAGGTGAAAGACAAGTATGAACCTGCTATTCTAAAAAAATGATGAGGTTTGGATTGTGTCTAATTCTGGGAAAAGTAAATTTAAAAAACTTTCTGTTATGTAGATAAGAAAATGAACAGTGTGCAAATGGATCTTTTGGAAACAACAAGTTCATGTCACTGGTGAAACAAACCAGTCAAACAAACTACATGTACAATTGCCTAGCTGAAAGTGATAACAAATATGGACAAAGCTAGGCAGTATTAGGATTTACAAATTAGGTAAAAACATAGTGAGTCAGGGCTTGATAAAAGAGTATATAGTGGAACTAATAACACAGATCCACTTATTTTAAAAAGTAATTACATTGTACTTTATTCCTGGAAGTAAATGGAAAACTACCAATTATTTCTGATCAAAGCAAGCTACCTAACTAGAAATATTCCCAGTAATTGGTCAGGATTCTATAAATTTTTGTCCATTTCCAAAATTCATTCATGGAAAAATAATCTATATTTTTTAATAACCAAATTAAAAATGAAAGTAATGTTTCCCAAGGCTATCAATTTATAAATAATATTTTTTTTTTTCAATTGCTTACACATCAGACACATAGTCATGGGCACACACACACAAAACAAGAAGGGCTAAAGCATAGGATAGTTTACTGTCAGACCTACTTTCAGTTTATCAAACAAAATATCTCAAAAGTTTATTTGGTACTTAAACATAAATACAGGTGACATTAATTTTAAAGAAGCAATGTACACTAGCTACTATTTCTTGTTTGTCATCACTTAAACCTGAAACAACTACATCTAATGAATGCAAAGATAGGGTTTACCTTATAGTTCCATTCATTGATGCAAATATAGAACTAATTAAATTTGAATATTAGTCAAAAAGACTTCTAGACAACAATTATTACCTATCAAAACCAAACACAAAACTATCAGCTATTCTTGAAGAGGGCCATAGGTGGTAGAATCTGTATATATATACAGTAGTGTTAGGTAACATAAACACTGAGGATATATACAACATTTTATCCTATAAGTGCAAATATAATTCCTTATATTTATTCTCCCATCCACCATATGCTCACCTTTAACCCCAATATCATAACCAATGTAGATTTTACAACTATTAATTAGTGTACATTTTGTTAAATCTTACAGTGTGGATTCCCATATCACATAAAACACCATACAAATACAGTTTTATTGCTGGGGCTAAGAATTTGTCAATTCTGATAGGTAATGGTCTAATATAATAATTAAAGAACATTTTAAGAAATACTGTAATATTATCAAAGATAAAAAAAACCCAACATTAATCCATTCATTATCATCAGTAATTCCACAGAATGTAAAGAAAAATGTAAGTCTTTGAAGCTACAACAATAAGCTATGTGACAATGTTTACTACTCACAGCTTATTGGATACAATAGAATTTGTTCAACATTACAAGACTTCTTGGATAGAGCTCAAACTCACTCTCACTTTTCAAAAACATGGTTTCTCCTATTGCACTTTATGTACAAAATTTATCTAATTCTACAGGAAATTTAACAAAATTTTTTACAATATTCTTTAATTCTTTTGGAAATTATTTTTGGTAATAATGAATTTAGTAAATTGACCACCACTGGTTTTTACCTCCCTTTAATTTAAGTTCTTATCATGAATAGTTAATACTAGCTATATAACAGTTTGGTGTATACTACGACATTATGTTACTGGCAAAGTTAAATAATTTTAGTTAATTACTTTCTTCACCATATTTAAGATGTTGTAGCTTTCCTTTTAAGTCTTATTATTACTACTGAACCGTTTCAAGACTTATATTTAATTTTGCCTTTTACAGAAGACTTTACTTATTAATGAGTTGATCATTACCTTAAAAATTCAATAAATTAGTAATTAATCATTGAGCTAGAAAAAATAATAAACGAAATAATGCCAATACTAAGTGAGAAAAGTTAATAAAAAGCTATTTTCATAAGAAGGGCAACTTGTTAGAGTTTATCAATGTGTTGCTGTGTCATTGACTGGAGTTGAGACAGAATTCCCACAACACGCAGCTACTGCACAAGATCTGACTCACACAAGTTCATGACTATCTATCTCTATCAAGTACTCACGTATCTAACAGACTTTGGCTGGAGGTTGAAGAAGAGAAGCCATGGTGAGATGAGAGTGAAAAGTAATCTCTACAAGTGTAGGTGTTTGTTGAAATAGACATTTGCACTGTGGAGGGCTGATTGCTAACATTTTTGTGCTCCATAGGAAAGATATACTCCAATATCTCTTTGTAATTACTTTCATTAATAATACTGGTTGGAATATTTAACATATCCAGTTTCATTACTTTATATTTTTATACTTTCACTATAATAATCATTGTTTTGCAGTGTTATCTTAGTATTTATTTAAAACTAACCTAAATCTCTTAAACTGGCTAAATTTTGTGAAATACTATTGAGATTATGGCCTAAGATATGACTAACAGTGAGGGTACCCAAATTATTAAAATATGCATTTTAATCTTAATAAATAAGAATGTAAGAAAAATATGTTTAATTAGCTTTATTCCTTAACAATATTAGATTGAAATTTAGTTTCTTTCTGATCAGAAATTAATATTAATCTAGAAATCTAAGTAATGTTATATGTAATGGCATTTTTTTTGTTCAAAGTATTATAAATGACTCAAAAAGCAGTGCACACAAGACATAGAGCTTCCTTAATGTTTTGTCAAGTGTACCTCTGAGCCGTTACCAGGAAGAGCCTGGCACTGCCCTTGTCCACAATTAACATAACGGTTAAATAACTAAACAGATCTAGGCACTGAGAAAAGTATCAAAACACCCAGATGTATTCATTTTCAAGATAATGGTATTTCAAGTATTTTATTCAAAGAATAATTAAATACTGTAAATCCATAAGTTATGATAGGTTTTTGGATTAGTGACAAACTACTTTATGTTTTTACCATCATTGTGTGCTTATACATGTACTTACCCTTTAATTAAAGTGAAAAGTATTTCTGATTTAGTGCATATATACTCTACTGTTGGTGACCTTGTACCAATCTGTCTCCTCAGAATGTTATTGAATATCTGTGCAACATCTTTTTTCCCCTAAAAAACAAAACAAAAATAATAATTTAATATGTAGAATTTCAGTTACATATACTGAATCAATTCATGAAGGAATTTTAATTTATAATCAGCAGAAGATGTAACGTTTAAAGCTTGGAAGTTTCTTGATAATCCACAAATTCTAAACAAAAATTTCAATACTTTGGTGACAACTATCTTGTTTGGACATCTTGAAACAAATTCAAGTCCTAAATTAACTTAGCAAACACAATCTCAATTCCATACAAAAAATACCAGCTAACCACATTTTATGTCTGTAAAAAGAGGTTTATCTGATAATTACAAATAAAAAGTTCCCACTTCATAACAGTTTTAAATTTCAAAAATTAAACTATTTCAGAATAAATGCAACATGTATTACTCACTACCAAAAACAAGGTTTGTCATTTTTCTGTTGTTTGTTAATTATATTTAGTTAGTGTCAATTTGTTTTTGACTTACTGTTACTTAATTTGAACATAAATCTTAATATTCCAAGAAATATTTTCATTTCATGTATATTTTGGTTTCCAATTGAATTTAAAACCCATTCTTAAAGTAATTTGTCTTTCACTTACCTAATAAAATAGCTACTTTTGTCTCTTAGTAGCATTTCTTAGTTTAGTAAAGGTTCATTTTAATGAGCATGTTGGTGTCTCAACATGTAATTATCACAATGATCATTCAGGATTTACCCTTCCTCACTTACTTTTCATTTTTTTTCTACAAAAGATAAAAAAGGCTGTAACCACTGAAAAAATAAAAATGTGTCTTTATGGACGTGACGTGAAGAGAGAACTATGTAAATCATACATAATTGAAAAAATACTAATCAAAACACTAACCTCAAAATCTATCTTTGATAAATTTTGAATAAATGACAACAGAAGGTTAGAATTATACAATTCATGTGCAAGCTGTGTCAGGACTATGTCTGTCTGAGGTTCCTGATCATTGGTTCCATACAACATGTTTTTCATTAACATTAGATTTTTTGACACATCTTCTTGAGCCTGTATAAAAACAAACTGCCATTAATATTTAAATTCAATCATCACAATAACTCTACTCACTAATGGGTAAACTTTAGTATTCTTGAGACAAGTAAAAATATATTCAGGCATTATTTACTATGATAATTATATTTCACACTATGAATAAATATGAAAATTAACATCATAATTATTTTTCACAGTTCTTAAGTTTTTTACATCAAAATAAGACCAAGAAATTACATTATTTTAACTTCTCAAAGGTTGCATTAATTCAAATTTTTGAGTTACATACACAAAAAGTCTTAATAAACTGCAAAACAATAACAGCATTGTGTTTCTAAAATGCAGAAATAACAAGACCTACTGTTTCAGATTACCAAGTGTTTATGTAATACAACATGAAAATGTCCCATTGCTCCAAGTATTCACTTCAAAAAAAAGGGGGAAAAAAGCCACTGATGCTTACATCTAAAAGCAGTGGAATTTGGTAACACAGACAGAATTAGCTTTGTGACATGCAGGCATTTTCAACCTACTTTAGTAATATAGAAATTTTTTAAAATTTTCAATTTATTTAGTTTGTATGCAGTTTTATCATGAACACATGGTTCAGAAAGTCATTTAGATGGTAGATAATGACTATTCTAACTGAGAGGATACTATAATAACATATAGCATCTGGGTTGAATAAATTGCACTATAATGTCCTTTGCTGGTTGGGTTGATACTAAGTGCAACAGCCAGAGAACAAAGATTATGAGGTGATGCTGTCAACTGAACAAAGACACCAGGTTTACTTCTTCATTTCAAGTACATTTTCTTGGTTCAGTTCTACAGAGATCAATCTTGATTGAAAGAAAACTGTGAGACTAAGCACAGCCTAGTAAGAGCAACTGTCTTTTCATGTGTTATGTACATATGTTGCAGATTGTATTCATTTTTATCAATTTCATCCAGTTTCATTATTTTATACACACACACACTACAAAGACTCAGCTATATTATTCAACTCAGAATCATTCTATTAATTTCGTGAACAAATCTCCAGTTATTAGCAGATCTATCTGTCTGATATTTGTAGGAAAATCAGTTTACCTGTGAAGTAATTGAATATTTTTGAGAAAATGTTTACAATTACTTCAGCAGTTTTGTTAAGATTTAAAACATTTCTAATGTTTGCAAAGTTAAGATAAAAGTTAGAAAAATTTAGCATTCTGAATGTAATACATATGCATGAAAAAAGGCCATAAGTAAGGACACCTGTATGATGAAACAAGGTCAAGAACTAGGCGGAGTACAGTTAGCTGGTTAGTTGGCATTGAGAATCACGAGTTAAGTCATAAAAAATTAAGCAACAACGAGGACACTGAGAAATACACTAGTCATGAGTATTGACAGTGAAGAATTAATGATGCCGAGTGGTAGAACTGTAAAGACTACTAACAAGTTTATGATAACATCTAAAGTCGGCATCTTTATGTAAGATTTGTTACTTCAGCCTGGTGTAGTAGTATATGTGAAAAGGCAACCAGAGCACTCACCACCACATAACCAATTACTTGAGAGTTTTGGTTCTTGTTTTGGAATCACCCGTTGAGTTGCAGAAATCATCCAATAAAGTGTAAGGACTACTTGTGGGTAGTCAGGAAAACTATTTGGAAAATTGAAGGAATACAGAGAATATGAACTCATTTCTGGAGCTAAAAATCAGTTCTCTCCAGGAAGAAATCTTCAAAAAGAACTGCGGTTCTCTTAGAACTGAAGATAGTCTCAGACATGAAAATGAAATTATCGAACCTCTGCTGACAGAGTAGAACAGCCCAGTTGAAAGTAATAACTATATTTCTCTTTTTTAATTAATGTCACTTGAAATTGAAATAAGAACTATCAGTATAGTCAGTATAAGAATAATGAAGTATTTTGTTTTATGTGAATTAAAACTAAAGTGAGTTACTGTGAGTTAAGCAGAAAAGGCTG
This sequence comes from Limulus polyphemus, assembly GCF_000517525.1. Classification (NCBI taxonomy): domain Eukaryota; kingdom Metazoa; phylum Arthropoda; class Merostomata; order Xiphosura; family Limulidae; genus Limulus; species Limulus polyphemus. Next base: position 262,603 of record NW_013667009.1, on the reverse strand, counting down.
TTATAAGTAAGAATTAAATGTATGTTTATATGTTTTAAAAATACTAAAAGTGTGAATAAAATCTTATATATTGTTCACATATCTGTGTCAGGGTCATTCTCTTTAGTCTAACTGTAAATTCCTTGAGTTAGTGGCTTGTGAGCTCTACTCACCACGGCAATCCTCAATTAAATAAATTTGGTGTAATTGGCAGTATAGTTGAAACTCCAACGACTTGCCCTAAGGGTGCTGTCCATTACAACTGGCGCAGTCTCGAGAATTTTTTGGAGTAGCTAAGGAAGTAAAGAAAGGCAGAAAAGTAAGAAAGTCAACTGAAATACTATAAGTAGTGTAAGTTAAAAATAAGTAGTAAGTGAATATGGCTACTGCTGGTGTAGACACGACTACAGAAGAGGGTGGTGCATGTCCTAGAGTTGATAGAAGGGCTGACACTAATCATGATGCTGCAAGAGAGCAACCCGCACAAGTAGGTCCCCACGGTGCTACGCATTTAACGAGTGCCATAACATTATATCATGATAAGGTTAACAAAGATGTTGAAAGCTTTATTGAAGCTATAAGTGAAGCAGCCAGAATATTGGGCAGGACCAATGCACAGAAAGCAGATATTTTAAGGTTAAGAATGGCAGGAGAAGTAAAATGCTATATTAGGGCTTATAACAACCTACGTGAAACCATAAGTTTCAGTCCCTAGTTCGTAGGTTAGAAGAAGAATATCAAAAATGAGAAACACTTGGTGCAATTTTATCAGAGCTCCATACTTTATCTCAGTTACGAGATGCATCTGTCCGAGTATTTGGACATAAGTTACAGAAGTTAGGTAATAAGTTTTGCAAAGCCTATGTGCACCCAAATTATCTCATGATACAAGACACTTTAAAGTCTGAGGTTTGCTAAGCAATATAGCTAGATGTCAGGTAAATAAAGCAAATAGCACTCAAGCAACTTTGCTAAATCTAATTGAAGTAGCTACTCGAGAAGAGATGCGAGAAAAGCAGATATACAGACCAAAAAACTTTGCTGTAAATGTAGTAATTAATAATACATCTAGTAAGACAGAGTGGCAGAATAAGCAAAGTAAGTCCAATGGCTTCCAGTGTTTTAACTGTGGTAAAATTGGTCATATGGCAAAAAACTGTTTTCAGAAACAGAAAAGAAATGAACAGGTAGCGTGTTTTAATTGTGGTACTACAGGCCACATGGCACGAGATTGCTGATGCCAATGGAAGGCAGGAACTCATAAGAGTAAGTTCACTAAGAGAAATAGCAATCCTACAATCACTAAGAATTCAAAAAATGTATCCTCCCTGGGATTACAAAGCAAAAGTAGAGGTAGTTCCAGCAATTTGGGATAAAAGATTGAGTCTCCATAATGTTAATGAAGTATCACCAATAGTTGTAGTAGAAATAGAAGATATAATATGTTGGTTATTGGTTGATACAGATGCTCTATCTTCGTTAATAAGTGCAGAACTAGTAGATTAAAATCCGACATTGTTAGATAATGCTTAGAAAGAAGTTTCTAGAAGTATTTTAACTTCTATAACAGGTCATCCTGTTAAAACACTAGGTAAATATAGTGTACATATAAAAGTAGGAAAGTAAGAGTTAGAACATCCCTTTTACATCTGTAAGCAGATAGATTTAAAAACAGATGGTACCATAGGGCAAGATTTTTTAAGAACTTATGACACTGAAATATCTCTTACTTTGGGTAAGCTATGCAAAGAAACAGAGATATTAAGTTTTGAAGGACTTGAACCTTCACACTTATGTGCAACAGTTGAGACACATGATACCTTCCTGCTGGCTAAAGTTAATAGTCAGACGTCTAATGCTAGTACTAGCAAGGCTAAAGATCAACAGTCAAAACACAAAAGCACTGATCTCCTAGAGTGTAGCAATACATAACAAAGTTGAAGAAGTAAGAATAAGACGTGTCCTGAAGGAAAGCCAGAGAATAAGAGTACACAGAAAAACTCTAAACCCAGCAGAAGTAATGATGGTAGTCATAAGAATATGGTGAGTGATAGTAAGATAAGGCAAAGTAAGTTAGCAAATAAGATTTTAAAACAGACAAATAGTAATTCAAACCCCTCAGATGACTCTACACTTATTCCTAACATAAGCAACAGAGCATCCCAGAAAGAGTACCTGTAAGATTAGTTGAAGTAAGTACCTGCAAAAAAGTAAATTTATTGTTGAAGCTAAAGTAAATTACTTTATGTGTAATGAAAAAGTGTTAGTTGAACCTATTGAGATAGAAGAAACACGAGTTTATATAATTGTTTGTATTAGTAAAGTGTCTGAGAATAACACAGTGACTACAAAAGTACTAAAGGTGAATGAAGAAAAAGTAATACTACCTAAGAACATAGTAGTAGGTAAGGTTAGTAGTAGAGAACAATTAGCTACAGTCAGGCAGCATAATGTTAATAACGCTATGAAGCAGGCACGACAAAGTAGGATAGAGTTGGATTCTATCTTAGGAAATATAAAATACAAACATGGTTTGATAATGTTGTTAGAAGAGCATTGAGATATATTTGTAGGAGAAAATGACACTAACAAGATAGTGTTGAATGATAAGCCTATAGCACAGAGACCCTATAGAGGTTGAATTAAAAGAATGTGTGAAAAAGATGTTTGAACAAGGAGTAATAGAGGACAGTAGTAGTCCCTATGCATCTCCAGTTGTATTAGTTTGGAAAGTGAACAGAGTGACAGTTAAAGACATTTACCCATTACCTAATCTTCAAGAAATCTTAGATAGGTTAGGTAAGAGTAAATACTTTTCATCTATGGCCTTACAAAGTGGATATTGGCAGGTAGAGACAGAAGAGGAAGATAAAGCTAAAACTGCTTTTGTATTATCTTCAGGTAAATATCAGTTTAATAGAATGCCCTTCGGCTTATGCAATGCCCCTTCAATATTCCAGAGATTAATGGATGGTGTATTATCAGACTTGCAAGGTTCATAATGTTTCTGTTATTTAGATTATGTTATAATGTTCGCTGGAAGTTTTGAATAACATTTAGAAAGATTAAGGCATGTATTTCATAGATTATGGAAAGCAAATTTAAAGCTTAAACCAAGTAAATGTTAGTTTCTGAAAAACAGTAAAAGATGTTCGTGCATTTTTTAATATTTGTAGGCTTTTATAGGTTTATACCACATTTTGCACTGCTGGCAAAACCTTTAACTGAATTAACTAAGAAAGAAATAAAATTTCAGAGAAAAGATAAACGACAGGAAGCATTTGAGAAACTGAGGGAAGCTTTATTAAAAGCACCAGTTTTAAGTTATGCAGATTTCAGTAAAGAATTTATCTTAAGCACAGATGCTTCAGGTTTTGCTGTAGGTGCATTATTATCACAATTAGATGAAAATAGAAAAGAACACCCTATAGCTTATCAGAGTAGACAGTTAGAAAAAGCAGAAGTAAATTATTCAGTTACAGAACAAGAATGTTTAGCTGTAGTGCATGGGATGAAAACTCTCCATTGTTATCTGTATGGTAGAAAGTTCACTATTACTACAGATCATGCACCATTAAGATGGTTAATGACATTAAAAGACCCCTCTAGATTAGCTAGATTGTCATTATTACTACAGGACTATGCCCTTGAAAAACACACAGACCAGGTAGAAAGCATTCTGATGTTGATTCTCTGAGTAGAATTAGAGTAGGAAATACAGAGACTGAAGAAAAGCAGACAGTTAATAAAATAAAAGAAGTACAAACTGAACATAAAAACGAATTAGAAGTAATTTGGGATTTAGATCATGTAATTAGCGAGCAAAAGAAAGATCTGGTATTAAATGCCTTATGAAAGAAAGTATCACAAGGAGAGGATACAGAATACATATTAGATCCAAATATCTTATTCAAAAAGATTAAGGATAACAGGTCTTTACAAATAGTTGTACCACATGACTTGAAAACTAAAGTTATGAAAACATATCACCACACCCCATTTGCAGCACACCTAGCTTTTGCTAAAACATACAGTAGAATAAGTAGGAGATTCTTTTGACTACACATGAGGAAAGATATTAAAGATTACTATGAGTCATGCATAGAATGTCAAAAACGAAAAATGAGTCCACACTTTAAAAATGCTCCCATACAAAGAAGGCTGAGTCTAACGACACCCTTTCAGATAGTAGCTATGGGCATATTAGGTCCATTTCCTACATTCTACGCAGGAAACAAATATGTGTTAGTAGTCACAGGTTACTTAACTAGATTTCCTAAAGCTATATGTTTACCTGATCAGAAAGCAGAAACAATAGCCAAGGCTTTTGTGAATAACATAGTAGCTAGACATGGTATACTACAGTGTTTACTGATAGACAGGGGTAGTAACTTTATTTCTAAGTTAATGAAAGAAGTTTGTGAGCTATTAGGTGTGAAGAAAATTGAGACAACAGCTTATTACCCAGCTGCTAATGGTTTAGTAGAAAGATTCAATAGAACCTTGTTAGAAATGATCTCTCAATACTGTGAGAAAGATCAGAAAACTTGGGATGAGCAGATTCCCTTGTTATTATTAGCATATAAAAGTGCTAAGAACAAGTCTACTCAGAAAAGTCCATTCTTTCTATTGCATGGTAGAGATGTTATATTACCTATGCAGGAGATATTATCTCCTAGAAAAGTTAATTATGCAGTAGATTATGACTATAAGGCAGAACTACTACAGAGAATGCAGTTGGCATTTGAGTTAGCTAACAAACATTTAACTAAAGCTGCTGAAAGTAGAGAGAAACAAGTATATAAGAAGGCACAGGCTAATGATACAAAGTTAGGGGACAAAGTGCTGTTATACACCACAATTGTTAAAAAAGGAAACACTAAAAAGTTAGCAAAGTTATGGAAAGGTACATTTTGAGTCCTTAAGCAAACAAGTCCAGTCAATTTCAAGGTTTAATAAATGCAAGTGGAAGTGTTTTGAAATTCTTGTTCGGAACCGGAAACACCGATGATTTACAGGAATTATATGAGAAGGTGGAATGACAGAAACAGATATCTAAGGAAATGATTCATCTGATAGGTGAGCAGGCAACTATAATAAACTCATTAAACCAGACAACTGAATTGCGTGACTAATAGATTAGAAGAGTATCTAGAGTTTTGGTGAACATTACAAATGCATTAATACACACTAGAATCAGACAAACTGAGTTACATACAGCAGGAATTGAAATGTTAATTTTTAACACTAGGATTCAGAATAATTGACAACAGTTATCTTTTACTGTAGGAAGTAGCAGGACAGAGTTAGCTAAGCTAGTACAAGCATTGTATGTAGCCACGGGTAGGAAGTTGAGTTTATACTTCCTATCTCCAAGTTAGAGAAAGTATTAGTCGAAACTGAAAGGAAATTATCTCCACATTTACAGTTTGTAATCCTACTCATAGTGACCTTATTTACATGTATTATACATGGGCTGGTGTAAAGACAGCCACATTCAGGGATACTTTAAGGATGTTTATAGAGATACCCTTACAGGCAACAGATAGAATGTTTAAACTTTATAGAATCATACCTTTACCATTAAGTTTAAACCATTCATTAGCTTTAGCCATAGAAAATGAAAGACCGTATATTGCTGTTTCAAGTGATCAGCATACTTACTTAGAAATGACAGAGGAAGATATGTTAAGATGTATAGAGGGACCTATCAGAGTATGTGATCCTAACTCAGAAATATATTTGGTGCCTATTGTAACTATGTTATATTTGCAGGAATTAAAAACAAAATAACTAAATTATGTGAGAAAAGAATAATCATACCTAAACCATTCTATTTTTATAAGACTAGAATCCCAGGAACTTGGTTGTTTAATGTTAAAGATGAGCTTACTTTATCAGCAGTATGTTCAAAATCAAATGCATTAATTTGATTATCATACTAGATTGTTTGAATTAAAAGATAGTGGTTACCTGAGATTACCAAGATATTGTTCAGCTCATGGTCAAGGTGTTGTGAGAAAAGGTAAAAAAGTATAGTAAGAAGGATTGGCCAAAGACAGGATTATTGGGCACTGGAGGGCAAAACCAATGCTAGAGTCCACCCCATCCCCCAAACAAACAAACAACAAAAAAAAAAGAATCCAAATTTGGCTATCAAGAAAGAAACTTCAGTATGACTGAAATCCTGGATATATGAATCAAATAGACAAGGAGTGTGAATCATGAGGTTTAGGAACATAGTTGGTCAAGGAAGAAAGGAATTAGCTTGTACGCCAAAGTCAGGAAAAGTTAATACAAAAAGTTGTTAGGTTTAAGATTAATGAATAGGAAATGAGAAGGATTGTATGACACAGGAGAAAGAGAAAGAATTGTACATACCTGTGAAATTAAGTCCTGATAATGCAAGAAAGTTTGAAGGTTCTCTTTAACAAGAAAAGAAGCTCCCAAAGCATAACCAGGAGGAAACAAGCAATCAAATTTGTCCCCCTCATTCTCTGCTCAAAGCAAGAGGAAAGAATGCATGAAGAAGGAACTGGAGCTGAAGGTCCTGGCTGCATAAAGAAACCCACTACCCTATGCACAATGGTTGTTATGTCATCCTCAATCAATGTGTCTCCATAAGTCATAGTTGATATATAACCTGTGTGAGGAAATTGTTTACTCATCCAAGTAGTAGAGGTTACATGAACTTCTGAATTCATGGTTTGTAGAGAAAAAGAAGGAAATTAAATTCCTCAAATGTTGCAAATCTTGAGAAATTGAAAAAGAAACATGTCTGGTATATTCAGTGCCAAGGAAAAGAATGAATATTCATGAGTGTAAATGCATAGAGAGAGTTAGTGCACAAGGATGTGCATTGCCTTCCTATTGGTGGTAGACTTTTGCTACATGATGACAATTTACAAGACTTCTTGTCAGATAAAGTGGGAATTCACTAAAGGCTAGTGATATGGGGAAGATAGCTTAACTGTGTGAAGAGGTGTGATATCCTTTTGTAAAATTATTTTAAACACTGTAATCAATAAAAATGTAATGCAAGTAACTATAGTGAAAAATGGAATATGTTATCATATACTTTGTTAGAGTAATTTGCTATTTAGATAAACACAATACAAGTATTCGTATTTGCAACAGAGCACATCCCACATTGCAAATTAATGTATATTATTAAATTTAATAAAATCCATAATGACTACCTATCCAGAGAATTAAACTAATGTTTTGTCTCTGATTTATAAGAAAAGCATCTACTTTGTTAAATTGTGTACACAACACACATAACTATATAACTACTGAGTATGAGAAAGTAACAATGCCTACTTAACAGACAGCCTTATGGTTCACCAAGATTTAAAACTCTGAAAACAACAAATCTTACCAGTGAAATAAAACTTTTTCTATCAATCAATGCATATAAGTAACCAGCTTAAACCACTGTACTAGATAAAGCATTTTAGGAAATTGACAAAACAAAAAAATACTAAAGAATTAATTAAAGACAAATCTTCATCTTTACAAAAGCTCCTTAATTATTTAAATATACATCAATTTACATACTGAGTATCAATCCCATAACAGAAATCAATAATATACTTTCTACTTGGATCTTATTACAAGCTATCAAAAGCCTTTTAAAACCATCTAGACAATGTACATTTACTAATAATAAGTCAAACAGGATTTTAGGTTGTAGACAGAGAATTTTTGAGTACAAGTCAATGGACACCATCAATTCACTCTAGTTAAACCTACTTTGAATACTGTGCTTAGTTCTAATCACCTCATTTTACAAAACATTATGTTGTTGAAGAGAGCTCTGAGAAGAACTACCAGATAACAGGTTTCAAGGGGTTATGATACAGAATGACTTTAAAGATCTTAAAATATTTTTCACTGAAAGAGAGGTTTCTAGGGAACATGACTGAGGATTTTATGAGAATGAGGTTTGAAATTCATAAACACCAGCGATGTTTTAAAAACATTTGATGAGCATTTTAGAGATCAGGATGGGATATGCCAAAAAGGGGATTTTTTATTTATATAATTTGAAGGAGGGTGGTGGTAGAAAATTGGATAATCTAGATGGGTCAAGTAGCTCCATATTATCCCTTGGATACTGAATACCTTTTCTGCCTTTTTATCTCCTCTTTCCAAGGCTAAAAGAGCTTCTCGAAGCACTTTCACCAGTTCTACTGGACTTTTTTGTGACTTCCCAAACAATGGCATGTTGCTGTTTGAAACTTTAATCTAAAAGAGAGAAAAAATAAGCATAATCAATACAAAAAACCAGCTGATATGCTATATAATATACCAACACTTATTAAAAACAAATACTAAGTATTCAGGAAAAAATAAATAAATGTTAGCAATTTTAGTCTCTATTTACAAATTACAAAATAACTAGTCTTACTACCAAGACAAAATAAAAAAACCTTTATGAATGTAACTGTACACAACTTTCACTTGTATTGAATGTCATGATTTTCCAATGAACATCGTATCAAAAACAAAAAAGTAATAATAAACTAGTTTATATAGCAAAAACTCATAAAACTTTACAATTCTATATAAAAATAAAACCACAGAAATTACAATATCTAAAAAATTAGGTAGTATGCTATACATAGCATGATAGTCATTAAAGCACATTAATATTCTTGTTGTTTTACACACATAACTTATTGATCCATTTCGGCTGTTCTATCCTCTAAATTAAATTAATTTTTAAAAAATTCTTAAAGCCAGCTCTTATCATTCATATAATTATCAAGCTTTTTCTTAAACTCACTTAAATTTATTGTCTCTACAACATCTGAAGACAACCCATTCCAAAGGCCAACCACCCTGTTAGAAAAATGAAACTGTCTTAGTTGAAGATGACTTCTACTTTGCCAACATTTATATTTGTGTTCTCTAGTCCTACTATTCTCACTATTAAGTATGAAAAAAGATGATGCATCAATCAGATCCCCACTAACTCTTCTTTTATCAAGAGAAAACAATTTGAGAAATTTCAACCTTTCCTCGTATGACAAGCCCTCCATTCTAGGCACCATTCTAGTAACCCTCCTCTGAACCATTTCTAACAATTCAATGTCATTCCTAAGGTAAGGAGCCCAAGACTGAACACAATATTCCAAATGTGGGCTAACCAGTGATGTGTACAATGAAATTATAACCTCTTTAGGCTTGTATACAATATTTCTGTAGATACAACCTAAAATCCTATTTGCCTTACCACTAGCAACAGCAAACTGCTTGGATAACTTTAGAGAGTGATCGACAATTACACCAAGATCCTTTCCTTCATAACACTGTTAATGTTATTCCCATCCAAATTATACTTATAATTCAAATTATGATAACCCACATGTATTAATTTGCATTTATTATAATTAAAACCCATTTGAAATTGGATTATTGTTACAAGTGTAGTACCTCAGGGCTCAGTCTTAGGATCTTTGCTCTTTTTGATTTACATCAATGACACAGATTAAGGAATGGTAAACATATTACTTACATTTGCAGATGATATTAAGGATTTGGGTTTTACAAGCTGCTGATTTACTAAAGGATTGAGATCATTTAGTGAGTTGGGCAAATAAATGGGACTGAACTCCACTTGTAACAACACTCTGTTTTCTTCCATACAGAAACTCTTTTATCCAATTTGCTAACTTATCTCATAGATGCGTTACAGGTACTTCCTGGATCTTCTGATACTAAGATATATCTTACCGACCGTGGATGGGATTTGTAATGTACGGTTACATACATTTATACATAGTTTACTTCAATTGTATTCATTATTAAATATTATATATCGAGTTAGATTTTATTTTTTGTTTGTTACTGAATCTATAGAAACTATATCATAATTATATAACACAAGTTTTACACATTTTTAGAGAAACATTTATTTATTCCTCTGATTCTTTCATGTCATACCTGTTTCATCTAAAAGACTGACGCTAAAGTCGATGTGAACCATTTTTTCTTTCTCAGTTACTCATGACGAGGTTTATCGAATTATTTTGATGCTCATAGAAAATGTAAGAAATAAATCTGTTGTAAAGAATGAACATTATATTGCAATCAACATAATCGTTTCTAATAACATTTCCACAATGTTTCATTAATCTGAGTGTAATATTATGCTTCATATTATATTTTGACTTCCTTTTAGAACTACAGACTCATCTAGAAGTTACATTAAACATAATCTATTTGGGAACTTCAATATTGGAAGCAAAGTCAAGAGGTCTTAATTTCATCTCTGTTGTTTTCAGTGAGTAATTATGACCCTTCCAGTGAAACCATGTGACACCCATAGCGTGCTCTGTTGTATTCCCACGAAGATATAGTCCGTTCAGATTAGCATGATGACATTGGTTATACCACCAGCCTCCTTTGTATCTCTGAGAACAATGTGATTTGTGGTTGTCATTGTCCATGTCTTTTGTAGAAAATGGTGCCCCTTTGTGGTGTGCCAAGGAGTCTCCTGCAAATATATATATATGAGTGTGTTAAATTTAAACTTTTTTGTTAGTTTTTCATTATGTCAATATAGCATATATGCCTTGTTAGGAACTTTAAAACTAAATTTAAAGAACAAAAATGACGTCCGATTGGAATGCAACAAGGATTCTCCTGTGAAAAAGAATCAATATTTTTTAAACCTGCTTCTTCCCTATGTGAAAATAACATATATGTAGCTCAGTTACACGTTGTAAAAAATATTTAAAGTATAGAAATACATTATTTGAAGTTAGATAACAAAATATCTTGAATTTTATGTTGTTATTTTATTGAAATAAGAGCTGAAAGGTTTGTAAAAATTATCTATTTTAGCGTGGGGGCCTGTTCTTACTCTAACCTAAACGTGAGAAGATGACAATAAATTAAGAAAAAAAAACTGACGAGAAAACTGTAAGATGGGTTAATGTGGAATATAAACTGCATATGGCTTAGTTCACGCTAAAGTAAACTTTAAGCCGACACCAGGTGGAAGTCAACCTTGCAATAGCAAGCGATGTCAAACCTGTAAGTTCATGCAGGAAACGGACAAATTTTCCGATAAAGACAACCAAAAGCAGTTCAAAATCACTAAACTAATAACCTGCTCTACAAAAATTTTTATTTACTTAATCTAATGTCGAAAATACAATTTCCAATATGTAGGTCAAACCAAAACAACTATAAAACATTTTAATAACCACAAATCATCAATCGAAACAAACAAAGAACTTCCGGTCGCAAAACACTTTTAACCTAACTGGACACTCTCATGAAGACATTAAACCGACGGGTATAGAGACAAATTTTACATTTAACAGAAACAGGGAAATTAAAGAAGCTTACTGGATAGCACTGTTAAATACTGTAACGCCAAATGTCATGATTCTCGATCCCGGGATTGTTGGCCTTTGCAAGTCTCTGAAAATATTTTCAAAACTAAATTCATGATTAAACTTACTTCACATTATTAGTATTATTCTTCCTTAAATTTCTCTCTATATATTGGTTTGATTTCCTATCTGTTGAGCTACATTATCATTTTCTCTATTTCTCACCGCCTTTTGGTGTTATTCAATTTTATTTATATTGTTTATTTTATTTTTGATTTTATCTTTATAGAACTTAGTTAACAATTTTTATAACTATTATCCCACATAAGTCTTTTATGAACTTTACACACCCTTTTGGCACAAAACTAAACCTGACACAAACAACTCTAGGTTATGATTGGCTAGTTCTTAAGGCCAACTCATATTGAACATCCGTTTACGTGACGTCGACATCTATGTCTATATATTTCATCACACTCATTAAACATAACCCTTTATTCTCCCGAAGAAGAATAGTCAACTATTCGAAAGCGCTCGAGTTTTGGGTCTCGTTTTGAAAATATTCAAATATACATATTTGATGCAGTTTTCCACATGCACATTAACCTATTTTACAGTTTTCCATATGAAGTTTATATTCCACATTTACCCATCTTACAATTTGCCATATGCAGTCTATATTTCAGATTAACCCTCTCAGAGTTTGCAATATGCAGTCTATATTCCAAACCAACACATTTTATAGTTTGCAATATGCAGTCTATATTCCAAATCAACACATCTTATAGTTTGCAATATGCAGTCTATATTCCAAATCAACACATCTTATAGTTTGCCATTTACAGTCTATATTCCACATTAACCTATTCTACAGTTTTTCATATGAAGTCTAAGTTCCACATTAACCCATCTTACAGTTTTGCGGTCAGTGTAAATATCCCAGGTAGACTGCTATTATTCAACATCTTTATATGCTTTGTTTATAGTGTAAAAGTCTCGGTAGAACGCATGCTATAGTGTAAAAGTCTCGGTAGACTACGGATACTGCGGTAGACCACACGCTACAGTAGCACCGTGCCATCTATCACATAATTTATTAAAGAAATTGAATGGGATCACAATGACCCCCACAGTACTAACTGAGGGTTAAAGAAATTAAATTAACATTATAGTAGCAATGATTATTAAACTGAAAATGTGCAAAATAGTAGTTCATGACTGTTTGTGTGTCATGTAACTACTAATAAATTGCTGGTAATGTTGACTTCTAAGTGGTAACAAACAAATTGTCTTGATCCCAAGGTTTGTACAAAGGTAAAATATTTCATCCAGCCCCTTGGAGAACCCAGGTATTTCCCAAAAATCCATTTTCTTAAACTGCTGGACTCACCAACTTATAAATAGTGCCAAACACATCATCTGAGCCCCAGGGTTTGCACAAAGGTAAAACTTTTCACCCAACACCTTAGGAAACTTAGGTATTTCGCAAAAACACCTTTATGGGGATTCCCCAAAAGTGGACCTAAAATTCGGCATCAATTTACATTACAGCACTTAAGTAGTTCTACTAATTACTGTTCATAACTTGGTTAAAGAAATTATATTTGTATTATAGCAGCAATGCAATGATCATTAAACTGAAAAGTACAAAATGGTAGTTCAAGCATTAAATTTGCATTATAGAAGCCCTGTAAATGTGGGCCATAGGCCCACAGGTTTGCTAGTACCAAAATAATACTCATCTTCTCCAGTAAAATGTTGTGATTAGCAACTACAAGTATTTTTAATTTCTCAGTTCCAGAGCTAAAAATTATTCCATTGGCTATTCTAAAAGGACTTCTTTTTTTGTATGAAAAAAACATTGGTGTTGTGGAAAGAGAAGTGGATTTTCTATATATGAATTTTAAACTTAATAATAGGGATTTTGTAGCCTTGACTAATGCTCTAGAGAGACTTTTTAGTTTTCTAACTACAGAAGAGGTATCAATATGTTGGGAAGTGTACAGAGACATACAGAAAGATTCCTGGTTTTTGTCATTTAAACAGTGAGGACAGGCTTAATTTTTAAATTTCTCTGGTGGGATTTGATCCAGACCTTTAAAGTTATGCCAAATAATTAAAAAATAAATTAAAAATGGAGGTTATGTGATAAGTGGAATGAAAAAGTTTGAAACACAATCTACAAACTTGGAATTTATGTGTAAGATAAAGGATTAAATTTTCTCATCCTAAACATAACTGGGAGATTAGTGGAATTTGATAATTAATTTCTGGGTTTTTTAATTACATTCAAGTACTTGATTATTCTTACACGACACTTGAATAGTTGAATAATTGAAGATAGTAATAATTGGAATCATCAATTTTTGATTGATTATTTTCATGATTATGATGCTAACCAATTAAGTTGAATAACCTCAAATTAATTGAAATAATGAGAAGTCAGTAAGGAATTTCTTGATGACTTGTATAATTGGAATAATCAAAAACAGTAATAATATGAAAAAACTGATACTGATCAGTTGAATATTTTTGTAGCATTAATAAATTTTTAGTTTAGTTCAGTTGAGATGGGCCAATAGGTCTCTTGTTATCCCTAGACATTATATTATGTCAATTTCAATTATGGAATGCTCTTAAGTAGTCTATGAATTGAGTTAATTACCTAGTTCTCATCTTAAATGCAGTCTTGAACTTTTAAAGTTGTTTCTGTTTTTTTTTTTTATAGCAGGAGTTGAAAGAGTAGGAACTGCACAAGTGTGATAGTTTGGATTGTTAAAAAAGGTGTTTTATGTAAAATTATATATATTATATAATATATTATATATATTAAATAAATGAGTTAACCTTTTTAGTTCACATGACAGAGAATTTGTCTAGACCTCATATGTAAGAGGGGAACAATGTTGTCATTTCAGTAGTTAAAAAAGGTTCTCGACCAGCTTTTGCTAAGGGGTTAACCGTTTAGCTCAGCAAAGCACTCATTTGTAGTGTGAGTGGTCCAGGGTTAAAATTTTGCACATGTCAAATGGAAATAAGAGGGAATACTCAATAGCTGCAGCTGTAATTAGATCTAAAATCATGAAAGAGATGGAGCTATGAGATAAAAGTTTGTACTTGAAAAAAAAAAACTCGGAGCCATTTTATGAGCTGCTATGTCATAGCCAAAAATTAAATTACCACACAGGAACTTCATTCAATTATTGTAATATTATTAAGGAGAAAAACATAGCTTAAGTGTTCAACAATGTTTTGGCTTAGGACTAACTCAACAAATAAAACAGGAGTCCATATCATTGACATGGATAATAAATAAGTCCCATGATAACTCTGCAATTTATAAGTATATTAACATAAAAATTCAAGTCTCCAACTTAAAGGACTATATAAACTTCTGTTACCTTGACCTTTCTCTTAAAAGTGATATCATTCTTAAACAAACAAAAAAATCACAAGGTCAAATAAATAATAAATGGTAATAAACCTATATTTCAACTTCAAATTCTAAGGCCAGAACCAAGTTCCGATGTTCCAAGTTACAATACAATCTTAACAATAACTAGAAATAGAATAAATGAATAACAGTCATTAACACTTAAATAACATTATGAGTAACTTGTCTTAGAATTTAGTGATAGTAATAATAATTATAAAATAAATACTGAAACTTCTATCGTCCTAACAATACGTAGTTCTACTACTACTAGTAGTAATACTATAAATTATAATACTATGTTACAAATTACAACTAGACTACAGTATAACTTAAAAGGTAGTCTACGTTAATTAAGCAGAACTTTGAAAATTGTATTCATTTGTAATTGTAGTTAGAATAACACAGGCCTTGCATAACTCACTATCTTTTTACATCATATTAGCATGAATTCACTTAATATTCAAATTTGTTACAAGAAAATCACTAGTAAAAAAACAACAAATGACGCTGGTTAAATTTACACATTAGTCATTATTTTGAAATTTGTAATTACCCTTATAAAAATACAAATTACTTTCCATTTAGTCTCCAAACCATACAAGATTTTCTAAAATCCTGCACATAATCTATGGAATACTAAAACAAGATATGGCGTTCCAAAAATATATTTTTAAACCTAAAATGTAAAATCAATATCTATAAAGAAAATCTTATTATTTTTGCCACGATTATTTTGTATATCAATAGCATTTAGCAGCGAATGCGCTAAATCGTGAAAAAAATCACAATATTAACATTATTGTTACAAATCTGTAGACATTAACGCTAATTACATTCGCTTATAATTACTTTATTGCTAATAATTACAACAATATAAAATAGTGAAAACGTAAACTGTATTTTATTTTTTATAGAATTTCTTCACATATGTATGATGATAAAAACACATAGGTTCAAGAAGTCTTGATAGAATAAAAACCTTATAACCCGAGCACTTTCGAAAGGTGGACCTTTCTTCTTCAGGGGCGAAGGTCCACCTTTCGAAAGCGCTCGAGTTATATGGTTTTTATTCACTTCACATATGTAAATTTTATTTAATATAGCTCATTTTTTATTGGTAATGCAAATCATATACCGAATAAACTGTGTATGTAGGTGTAACTACGCAAATGTAACAATAAAAAAATTTCATAAATCATACTAAAAATCATAAAGAAGGACAAGAACATCAATAGATTGATAATGGTTCATTTAGTAAGAAAAAAAATTATTTATTCTATATATATATTCAAAATCGAAGTGTCAAACTTCTATGCTGTACCGATATCCAATATTTATTTTATGATTTTAACTTTATCGTTTATTTATATTCTTATATTATCAATCTACAGATATAGCAAAATAGCCTTGTTTTATTTCTTGTGTCTAATTTTACTCACAAGTTATTAAAGTCTACATTAAACACCAAAAACAATGGCTCAGTCCTAGACAAAAACCACTTCCGACCCCAAAACATGGACTCCATACGCAGAAAGTGATGCTTTGCATTTGGTGGGACAACAAAAGAGTAATTCATTTCGACCTCCTCAATACACAGCGAACTCCCAATGCAGAGATCTGTAGTCAGCAACTGGACCGTTTAAACCAAGCCCTTCACTCATCAATCGGAAAAGTGTTCTTCTTCTCCACGACAATGCATGTCCACATGTGGCACGTTTGCCGCAACACAAGATTATGGACTTGGGTTGGGAAGTTCTCCCCCACCCACCATATTCTCCAGATATGGCACCATCTTTTTCATTCACTGCAACACCATCTTAATGGGAAAACGTATGCAAATATGGAAGGTGTTAAAGAGGACATCGACATATTTTTTGCTTCAAAGCCAAGTGGTTTCTTTAGTCAAGACATTAACAACCTGATTATAAGATGGAAAAACATCACGATTAGAATGGAGACTATTTCATTTAATAAATGTTTTGTTTTGATATATAAGTTGTTTGGGTTTTTTCATCTAAGAAAAAGCGACAATGCACGTCCATATGTGATGTGGCACGTTGGAAAGCTCTCCCCCCCCCTCCCACTACCATATTCTCCAGATATGGCACCATCAGATTACTATCTTTTTCATTCGCTGCAACACCATCTTAATGGGAAAACGTATGCACATGTGGAAGGCATTAAGGAATGAACTCGTTGACCTATACTAGAAAAAACACGAAGCCAAGATATCGAGTAACGTTTGTTATAATAACAAGAAAATAATTTGTGTATGCTTGTCTTATAATTATAACATTCACGCGAGAGTTAAGTGTTTTTGTAAGTTTCAGATAATTAATATTTTCCTGTTTATAATAAATGTGGTTGTTTATTTGTGTAACGATATGTAAAAAATGAATGTTGAATTTATAAACGAGTCAATTACATTATAATACATTATACACGTTGTTATATGTTTTATTACACTGTTTTTTGTGTTGCCATTCAATCGCTAGATATAAATCGCATTCATATACACATACCTACAATCTACTTAATCTAGAAACTAAACGTTTTTCATTTTAGCGAAATAGCAACACCATTTTAATCGCCGATTTACTGTAGAACATCCACTTTGAAGTACATAACACTACATCGCTGAGACAATTGGTAAGTATAATTTTTGACATAAGGAATTCACACATACACACATTTCAAAATTAATATAGCTTTATTACTTTACAGTGCAGCCAATTTGATATAAAACTATAGATGGACGCACAACACGTGTAAAACAACTTATAGATACAATCAACCAACATGTACTCTAAAGGTAAGTTTAATTGTCGATTGCGGACTCACACGTCACAGTGGAGAGTATGCGGGTCATTTCAGGGACATCACAGACAATGTATTTCTGTACTTCTGCATAACAATAAATCCAAAATGTATTATTATAGTTTTTTTTATACTGATAATACAAACTTTTTACGCTTATATGTTTTAATTTTATTTGAGTGTACGATTTAATTAATTCGTACGTTTTTGACTAAAGTTATAATGGTATATGACAGTGATGTTTGTCTTCTATTTTCAACATTCACACGAAAGTTAGATGAGACGGCCCGGCATGGCCAGGTGGTTAGGACAGTCGACTCGCAATCTGAAGGTTGCGGGTTCGAATCCTCGTCTCACCAAACATACTCACCGTGAGAATAAAAGAGTAGCCCAAGATTTGGCGGTGGGTGGTGATGACTAGCTGCACTATTTAAAGTACAACTGTTCTAGTTTTATATCAGCAAATAAAGAAATTTAAGTAATCACAAAGATAACATCAATATCTACTTGTTTACGGAAAACTTTAGTTTGGATAATTATAAGAATGACATTAATCAATTAATGAGGTCATAAATTAGGGACGGTTAGCGTAGATAACCCTCGTGTAGCTTTGCGCGTAATTGAAATTAAACAATCTATCACGAATTAGTGACACTGTAATATAATTCATTGTTCCAATGTTACTATATGTACGTTATTGTTATTCAGTAATTGCTTGTTTAATATCAGACGTTTTGAAATCTAATGAGATTGTTTTTAAGTATCTATTTGGTGCATAATTACTATATATAATATTTAACGTACGATGTTTATGATTATAAAATGTTCTTTACAACCAAAAGATTTTACGTTTACTAGACATTAAGAATAAAGTTTAGTTAAATTAGCTGACGAACAGATTTTGTACATCACTGAACTTTGACCTTAACGCTCAGATAAAATGAGTTTATAGACTCTTTTGTTTTAACTAAGATAGAAAACGCTGAATTTGCATTTATGATAATCTTCGACAGTTAGTGTACAAACATTAAGTGAGCAGCTTTATGAATATAAATCGTTGAATTTTACCTGAATGTGTCGCATTAAGAACAAAAAGTTATAAATCTATTTCATTAGTCATTACCTGACAATACTTACGTACTAAGTATTAGTTGTTAAAACGCCAATAGTCTTCAGTTTTTCTATAGTGTAAGTAAACAGTGTTTATTACATACGTGATCACATCTTGAAGAGAGCACACATTGTGTCATATTCGAAAAAAACAAGTACTAATTATTTTGGCAAAATTTTAAACTGTGACTTTATATTGATTTCCAAGTTGTCTCGAAAAATACAGTAGCAACAGGATAAAGGTTTCATGCTTAATAGTAGTAATTTCACGTCATAACTTCTTCAGCAAAATTTTTAACATGTGACCGTAAATTAATTTCCAAGTTTCCTCGAAAAATACAGTAGCAACAGAATAAAGGTTTGATGCTCAGTAGTAGTAGTTTCACGTCATAATTTCTTTAGCTAGAAAACTGATGTTAAAGTCGACGTTTAGCTCTTTTATTCATCCCAATTTCTCACGGGGTTTCTAAAAATATTTTGATGCTAATATAATATGTATAAATAAATCTGTTGTGAAGAATAAGCATAAGACTGTAATCAAGGTAATTGTTTCAAACTGAATTTCCAGGTTATTGTACTGGTATAGGTATTCTCATCTTTCATATTACATCATAATTCTATTCAAATACTCTTTTAGAAATACACATTCATATAAACGTTATATTAAAACATAAAATATTTGGGAACTTCAATGTCGGGAGCAAAGTCAAGAGGTCTTAATTTCATCTCTGTTGTTTTCAGTGAGTAACCATAGCCCATCCAGTGAAACCATGTTACAACCATCAGTTGGAAAATATATAGAAATTAATATTGCAACAAAAACGAAAATCTTTATCTTACTGGTAACTGTTCTTTACTACAAACAGTGTTCAGTATTTGTAACCAACTAACTTCACGTTCTCACATGTTCTAGGCCTTCTGTACATTATATAGTTTATAACTTTACACGTAAATTAATACTGACTCATTTGTCTTATTTAACGATGCAATTTATGTCAAATAAACTAGAAAACTTAAGAAAACACGTAGACATAAATATTTGTATTACTCTTGATTATCACTAAATATTCCCATAAATATTGAGTTTAATATATAACCTAGTTCGGTTTGAAGAATGTTTAATTAATATCATGTTTTATATCACACTGTGAAAAGAATGTTGGTAAAACATGTTTCATGATCAGAATAATCGAATGTAAGCCCGATGTGGGCTAAAGATTGTTTTTTTCCTGTTTTTATTAAAAAGCCGAACATCATTATATACATATAAACATACGTTTGTTTTAATAAATAGGGATCTTAGTTCACTACGTATCTGTAATCATTATATCAGACCAAACAAACATTTATGGAGAGAAGGAGTAGTGTAATCACAACAGAATGGTCCAGAGGCAAGTTCTGATAATTCACAAGAAATCTGGAACAAGAGTTTAAAACTACATATTTTTGGTTCTGTAACAGGTGGTCCATCCTGTTGAATCGTGGATTTGAAACAAGTTATGTACGAAGATAGTGTATTGTGACATAATGTCCAGTTGTAGTAAAGAATATTAGAAACCTGAAATAACTGGTTAGGAAGTTTTGTCATCTCTTTTACCGAACTAAACTTACTTAAAACGTGTTGAAACTCAATTTAACCTTCGAAAGTGGTTACGATGTATTAAATGTAACCAAGAATAACCCATAGTTAGATAAAGCAAGTTGTTTGGTATTTGAAACTGTGTTATACACTGTTTCTCAAATGAGTAAAAACTGAAAAATTTACACTGAAAATTGACACAGCAAAAAGATGTGTTTATTTGAAGAAAACTAATTCTAACGTGAAAGTACGGTGTTAATTATGTTTGTATTGTACAACGCTTTAAGAAAGAAGTGAAGCATATAGCTATTGGTACATGTATGTATGTATATTTTCATAGAAAACTATTTTTAATAATTTTATCAAAATAAACGAACAAATTATTCCTGAAAGTAATTAATAGCTATTACGAGTTACAATTACATAAACATTGTTAATTTATACTTTAAAAGTATCTACTCAGTGGCAATTTTACTTACTTATAACATTAAAATCTAGGATTAGATTCCTCGAGATGGACAGAGCACAGATAGCCTATTGTGTGGCATTGTGCAAACAGTCCATTGTGACAAACCTTTAAAACTTAATATGAACGTTATTTTTGAAATATACGCTCATACAAGTGAATACTTCGGAATTACTATATTCTGTGCTAAAATGTCGCAAGTATAATCATCTTTAACATGATTTTGAGTAATAACATTTTTAAAATAGCTATTTTGAAAAATTATATATCATACGAAGTGTAAAGAATCAATGGGTTGTTATTGATTTATGCTGCGAAGTAAAACAAACAAAAAACATTATATATATACTATAAACTGCCCGACATTGCACGTATTTATAGATATACTAACATTCAAATAGGAGACGATTATTCATTACTGTCCTTTTATAGACATGTTAACACCTTCCACAGTTCTATTAAATTTACTCTAGATTACTTCACTACCCAAATAAGTTTCTTACATGTAAACCTAACATTAAAATATGGTGTTATACATACTGATTTGTACCGAAAACTAACTGGTAAACCACAATACTTACATAATCAAAGCTGCCACTCTCCACACACCACACACAATATCACATTCAATTAAGCACTTAGATTAAAGAAGATATGCTCTGACAGTAAGAACTATGACCGTCACATTAATTCTTTGAAACAGACTATGACTGAAAGAGGTTATAAACAAAACACTATCACCCAACAAGTTGAGAAAGCTAACAATATACCACATGAATCTGCCTTGAAACAATTACCTAAAACCAATTCTTCTCGTGTTCCACTGGTTATTACCCATCACCCAAAACTAAAAAATCTACCCCGGATACTAAAGAAACACTTTTACCTCCTTCAACTTAATGATCGACTAAAATCTATTTTTATGGAAGTTCCTGTCGTTTCTTTCAGAAAGAATAAAACTTTGCATTTACACCGCTATAGTAGAACCGAGCTGTTTCAATCATACCTTGATCACATTTGCTAAAAAAAGATGCAGAAGATTTATTTGTGGCATTTGTAAATGATTTACGAAGTGTATATCGTTAAAGGATTTAAATGTAAATCATTTGTTAAGGATGTGGTACGAAGTTTATGTCATTAAAAATAATTATGTAGCACAATTTTGTATTGTTTGTTTTTCATCATAATAATGATCATTAATAAATTATTTAGCATTGTAAATATCCCAGGTAGACTGCTATTATTCAACATCTTTATATGCTTTGTTTATAAGTGTAAAAGTCTCAGTAGACCGCACGCAATAGTAGCATCCACTGTTTTTGTGTTCAGGTTCTAATAAAGATTGTGCATTTTTGTTTTACATCCTAATGTGTACATTCTCGTTACTTGATTTAACATCGACTCACTCAGTAAGAGTAATCTGTAATCAATATCTTGAGCGAATCTCCTATTTTCAAGCGGATCTATACAATATAGCACTAAAGCAAATTCAATGTAGTACAACAGTTGTAGTAGAACGTGTTATTGAAAGTATACAGTAAAATGCATTATTCGATTTCCATCGCTATTTATCAAACTAATAAGTAAAATAAGCAAAATGAAATAATGTAGAGGAAACAGAAAAAAATGTTTTGAGTTTTTCGTAAATTCTACTTTTTTTTAGAGTGTGCGTCACAACTGCTTGAATACGAACTTGTGGCTGCGTAAGTGGATGGAATGTCTAACTTCATTTATAGATATCCTCGTACGTCAATGCATTAGTAGCCTTGGCACACATTCCGAAAGAATTAAGATATGTGGAGTAAACGTTAAAGTAGATACAGTATAGTATGAAGTTTGATTCGCATGGATGTTAGGACAAGATTAACATGTGTTTGTTAGACTTTGTCATTTTATGTTGTAGGTATTTCATTATTATTATTATTATTTATAATATAAGTTATTATCAAAAGTCCTCTTTCCTCACGAAGAAAAGTTAGTTTCACTCTATGTTACGGAATGTTTTCACATATTTTTGAAGTTTTCGCATGAACTAAAATCTTATTTTTATTTATTTACAGATTACAGCCATTATAGACTAAAGCAAATAAGTATTAAGTTGTACTTAAACATACGGACAATAAGAGACCAGGTGGTTCTTCAAACTCAAAGCTATTTGATTGCCCACCATTGAGAAAAGTAAAATTTAAATTCATCCTTAGTTTTCAGGATTCCTCTTCTAAACTTGAGTAAATAATCACAGTTTGTCAAACATTATAAAAAAATTCCAAATCAAAGAAATGTAAAAACAAAATTTGTTTGGAACTTGAAAAATTGCAGCATGCAATATAAAAGGTTTAAAGTACAAACAAATTCGTTTGTAAAAGTGGAATGTATGAAAACCAAAACAGATATCCAGTTCTCTTGAATCTCTTTTGCATTATGTTAACATAACATTAAAGAACAACAAAGGATCTTTTGGACCATTTATCCATTAAACTAAACACCAAAGAACTCGGAACCAGCTTTTATCATTCAAATATTATCAAGCTTTCCCTTAAACTCCCTTGAATAAACTGCATATGTCACATCTGAAGGTCAACCCATTCCAAAGGCCAAACACACTGTCAGAAAATAAAGCTGGCTTAG
>NW_013667009.1:226782-238277 GCF_000517525.1 Limulus polyphemus | reverse complement strand
CATGTATTAATTTGCATTTATTATAATTAAAACCCATTTGTCATTTATTTGCCCAAATCACTAAGTGATCTAAGACCTTTTGTAAATCAGCAGCATCCTCTTCACAACTAGCAACAGTCAAGACCTTAACATCATCTGCAAATTTAAGTAATTTATTGACAATTTCTTCATCTATGTCATTGATGTAAGTCAAAAAAAGCAAAGGTCCTAAGACTGAGCCCTGAGATACTCCAACTGTGACATTAATCCAGTTTGACTGAACTCCATTTGTAACAACCCTCTGCTTTCTTCCACCCAGCCACTCTTCTATCCAATTTGCTAACTTATCCCCCCACAGCTACAGAGCTAATTTTTTTTTTACAAGCCTTTAATGTGGCACCTTGTCAAATGCTTTCTGAAAATCCACATACACGAAATCTACACCCTTACTTCATCTACATAAGCAGTAATATTTTCAAACAACGTTAAAAGATTTGTAAGGCAAGATTTTCCCTCAGTGAAACCATGCTGACTATCCAATAAAATTCTAAACTTTGTTAAATGACTTTGCAAAGCATCTTTTAAAAAAACTTTCCAAAACTTTTCCCACAAATGATGTAAGACTAATGGGTCTATAATTACTGGGACAATTTTTATCATCTCCTTTGAAAAGAGAAGTTACAATAACTAACTTCCAATCCTCTGGTGCCTGCACACTATTCAAGGACTTACAAAAAATAGTAGTAAGTGGCTCACATATCCAATATCTAATCTCCTTCAAAACTCTTGGGGAAATATAATCTGGCCCAGGAATCTTATCATTTTTAAAACTTCCCAATTTTTTCTTAACCAGCTCAGAATTAATGCAGTCTTCTTGTTCGATCTGGTTTCCATTTATCAACTGTTCAAGATGTGGAATACTGCGTAAATCTTTGCTAGTAAAAACTGAAGAAAAAGCCAAATTTAATAACCCAACCATCTTATAATCATCAGATACTAGCCTTCCTTTATCATCTCTCAAGGGTCCTATCCCCATCCTAACATCTTGTTTACCCTTAATGTATTTAAAGAAAACCTTACTGCCAATTTTTACATTTTCAGCCAATCTTTTCTCATACTTCCTTTTGATGTCCTAATTTCCTGTTTCACCTACTTTCTCGATCTTCTATAATGTTCAAAATATTCTGTCATACCAGTCAATTTAAAT
This sequence comes from Limulus polyphemus, assembly GCF_000517525.1. NCBI lineage: Eukaryota > Metazoa > Arthropoda > Merostomata > Xiphosura > Limulidae > Limulus > Limulus polyphemus. The sequence goes on along the minus strand of NW_013667009.1, from coordinate 237,091 downwards.
TTCTTAAATTTAAGATGCTTTTCTTTAATTTTATCTCTTAAACTCTTTGTGAGCCAACCTGGTTCTACTTGCAGCTACCCTTTTCTTTCTATAAGGAATGTGTTTACCTTGAATATTACCTCAGCAACCATCACAACCAAAATGTCTGGAATAATATTTCAAAGGTGCATCTTTTTTTGTCCTAAGTCCCAGTCCCAAAACTATATGTTATATAACTATATATGCACAAAAATAATCAACTGATCAAAATTATTGTTTCTGATTATTAGTTTACCATTATCTCAACTGTCCAAGTAATTAAGTAGTGTCATTATGATTTCTGAAATATTGTGTTTTTGCAGATAAATCTGGGCTTAAAGTCAGAAATGTTCACCATTAATCATATATAGAAAAATCACCACTGTTCTTGGATTTAAGTCAGTAGTGGTGACACCCAGTGTGTTTTGTTGTGCAAGTTGCAGGTTCAAATCCAACTTCTGATGAATCACTTTTTATAGCTTTTTGATAAAAATTTGTATCAAACTTATTTACTATGCCAATTAAAATAAATTTTTAAATATTAAAATACTCTTTCATTTAAAATACTCAGTAAAAAGACACAAAACCAACACAATCAATCATATAACATATCATTTGTGAAATGGACATACTGTTAATAAGCTTAAAATAACTTGCAGAACATGGGAAAAATCATGGTTTTGACCTCCTACCTAAAGAAACTTAAAGAAAAACCTAAAACTTGGGTTTCAACATAAACAGTTGGCAAAGCATAGATAGCCCATTACCTAGCTTTCACCTTAACAACAAACACACACAATGGGTACGTTTCAACTACTTGGACAGTTTGAATAATCTAAAATAGTAATAATTGAAAACTCTAATTTCAATTAATTGATTATTTTTATGACAACCCATTTAATCATAATGTTGATTAATCATTTAGTTTACATAACACTAATCAATGCTACCACTCTTCACAGATAATAGATTATATCGATTAAACAAATTGCCCAGCTCTAAACAGCACATAAAAAAATTGTTTGACAGGTAAATGCTGACATTTTGATTCTTCGTCTAATTAACAAGTGGGTTTTCATTAAGTGATTAATATCTTTGTTTAGTTCTTCATTGCATGTTGTTTCTTCTAAATGCCTGATTATTTAATTCGTTATATCATAAACATCTAAATATCATTGTAGCCATATTTCACTACATACTAAATAATCCGATTAAGTTACTACACACTTAATCATTTTTATAAAGCAATTTCTCACATAATTTATGTGACAAAATAGTATTTTCTAATAACTGTACTCTTTCATGTGTTTTACTAAGGAAAAAAACATTGAATGTTCATGTAGAATAAATTTTTCAACTTTAGATGACTGATTGTAGCCTCAATTAGAGCTGGCCAATTAGTGGAATTTGATAATTAATTCTTTGTCAGGCTCATTATATGATTACATTAAACTACTCACTTATTTGTAAGAGACTTGGAGAGTTGGAATAATCAGAAAACACTAACTTGGAATAGCTGATTATTTTCATGAGTCCTAATGCTAATCAATTAAAATGAACAACCTTGAATTAACCAAACATAATAATTAGATATCATAATGGCACTATTTTAATTACTTGGACAGTTGGGACAATTTAAACTAATAATCAGAAACAATAATTTTGATTAGTTGATTATTTTCATGCATTAATCAATTTAATGCTAATTGATGTAGTAGATTATATCAATTTCATCTCCAAGCTCTAACTTAAATAGGCTCTACACATCATGATTTGTTTTTAGGTTATTTTAGAAAGAGTGACTGTTAAATATCTTTATGGGGATAATAAAAGCAAGACAGTTATAAGAAGTACTCTTGAGTGGAACATATTCAAGAACATTTGGACAAACTTGTACAGTAACCTAAAATATTCGAAAATCATATCCAGTTTCTGTATATATAAAAATTCCTTCATAAAAGATTTAATCTTTTAGTAAATTAATATTTAAAGTCTGTCAAAGTACTTAAGTTAACATAAGATTGCTGCTTAAATCCAGTTTCCTGTGGCATAAACAGATGAGAAAATTGAGATATTCATACTGGATGGAATGCCAGACTATTTCAGATTAACTCCCAGCTACCCCATTGTACAATTAGGTAGACTGAGACAATTGGTGTAATGTGTCTTGTCCCGAAGACACATAGACATGGCACTAGCAAACCTCAAACCTACAACCTTTCAACCTCAAGTTCAAAGTACTAACCAGTACTCCCAAAAGAATATTTGCATGATTTTCGAAGGATTAACATATTGGCAGACTTCACATGAGACAAAAAAAAAGATCACAAAACACCACTTAACAAATGTATACTACACATATAATGTTAATTACACAGATAACATTAAATGTTTTCTTCTCTTTTATAACAGAATTTAAAAATGTATTTACAGACACTGATTAGATGAATGTAGGGAAAATGTTACAATTTGAAATGTATGTTTATATTTTTTTAAGTTCATAGAAGTTAAATTATTGAATTATTCTACTCATTCATGTGATGATTGACCACATATATGCATGAAAAATGTACTTGACTCTGTATTATATAAAAATATACTTGTCAAGTTAATAAACTGTTTTAAAAGTGCTCTTTGATCATGAAACTATGAATCTTAATGAAATGTTTAGATTAGATGTGTTAGCAAACTCAATATAAAATGTACGAAATGTAGGACGAGTCATCCAGGATCATAATCTGGACTGATCTCACGTGAGGTCAGGTCAGGCACCATGTTCCTCAGGTCAGGTCAGTTGTAAAACCGTATTCTTTAGGTAATGGTAAGTCAGATGAGTAGCCTTGTTCCTCATTTACTTTTATATATATATATATATCTCCTTGTACAACAGATATGTAAGTTCTGTGATTAATGTGTGTATGTTATGTACTTTTCATATTATGTTACATATTATGCATCACGCTATTATTGCAATAAATAGCTAGCTTAAAAATGTTTTTTTTGTATTACTTTACACTGTATTTGGGTATTAAAAAATGTTTGACTTTTTTCCTGTGACTTTATTTCTAGCTCCTCCTGAGATCCAGAATATTATGATTTAAGATAACTGCACAAATTTTATGTGATATGTATATTTTAATACACTAAACAAAATAACAATTAAAAAAAACCAATAAAGAAAGAACAAGTTTCAGCATACTACATATGTGAATGTTATTTCAAATAATTCAAAATCATTGCTACTTTTTTTTTTAAATAGACAAATCTGGACAACTAGATCTCACAAGATTATGAGTAGAGTTGGCTGATTCGATTAATGTCACCAAATTAACCAAATAATCAAAATTATTGTTTCTGATTATTCCAACTTTCCAAAATATTGCCACTATGATTTTTATTTATTTTTGATTAATTCAAGGGTGCTCAGCTTAATCTATTAGTGTCATGACTCAAAAATCTAAATTAACATTTTCAGTTATTGCTATTTTTGATTATTCAAACTATACAAGTTTCATGAAAAAATCTACAAGTTAAATGTAACTGACTTATAAGCTACACAATTATTAAATTATCAAATTTCACTCATCACCCAGCTCTAGTTATTACCCACTAAAGCTGATAACCTCTAGTATTGTTAAAATGTGTCATCACTCATAAGCAACATAAATGTCATCATGCATTATTTTTATTATAAACCCATTAGGGACAGTCAAGTATATGTTAAAAGAAATCATGACTCACTAGTGCTGGCTAATGTTCATTCACTATTTATGGGCTGCATGTGTATTTGAGTTCTAAGACTTGCAGTTGACAAAATCAAATGCTGCTATACTACTATGGTATCCCTAATGATGAACTTTAAAAAATTTAATGAAGTCAGGCTCTGGATGCATGCAAATATAAGAAATAAAGGTGTGGCGATTACAGCAATATGAGTATCGTATCGTGAAGCCATGATACGATTGTATTGCTACATCGTCCAATACAATATAATTTATGTATCTTCACGAAATTTGGCAAACTTTCAGTAAACATTAGAAGTCTTTTGTACAAAACAATTTGAATTTATAATAAAGTATTCTTGGTAAAAATTAATGATTCAATAAAGGAAGATGAGTAATAAGTACTATTTTTTGTCTTCATTTCTTTTATCAAAAACATTATATACAAAGTAACAATAACAAAATAGATAAATAGATATTAACTTTATTTGTTTTATTTCTCTTGCCAGCTGCTGTTATTTGATCAAATCTGAGAATTTGAAAAAAGCACCATAAACTGTGAAGTACTTAAATAAAACAATGTTAGTAATATAGATAATAAATTACAGACAAGACTCAAATTTTGTAACAAACCATTAATAAAACTTTTGTATCTAGATACATATCATATCGCAGCATTAATATCTAGATACATATTGGATTGACTACTACGATGAGAAACGCACACCCTAATAAGAACCTATTACTTAAAAATTTTGTTATACATTATAGCATATAAAAACATGGGCAACAGATCCAGCAAGAAACAAATGATATGCTTAGGTACAATTAAAATATGTAATACACTTACACAAAATAACCACATAACTGTAACCCAACTTGCATGTATGTACACTGAACTGATCACTCTGGAATGTGGTACATAAGATGAAAGAGATTTAACACTCATCACTTCAGAACTATTTTCTAATGAGATGCTTTCAGTTTAAGTTTTGCGACTCCCTGCCAGAATGTACTGCAGGCCCTTTCACGTTATTAGAAATATTCATTTAATAACAGCAATTACTTTCATACTTATTACACCCTTAATTACAAATAATTAATTTTATCCTAAACTACAACTAATATGTGCATAAAACAGTTTTCCATCCAATCATCATACATGAAGCATACTTAATACTGTTATAATGTGCATAAATTAGACACCACAGGAAGGTATGTCATACAGCTTCCATTAACACTCAGTATGTGACAGTAACAATACATAGTGATGTACATATAAAATGTTTGAAATTCATTGTTTTACCATTCCAAAAGCTTTGTTCAAGAATGTCTGATATACTCTCTTACAGTGACAATACATTATGTTTATAATAGCACAAAATACTTATATTAACTTCCAATAATAACAGGCTATGTACTTAGAGCCAAACTAAAAATCAACGTGACAATCAGTATAGCTAATTAAACATACATTTCTTATGTTATGTATATGTGGCATTGTAACGTAATACAGCAAGAAATAATTATTGTATAACTTAAGTTAATGTGATTTCAATACAGACAGATTAAGGAATAGTTTATAAACATTCTATATTTAAGTATGTTACAAATATTCAATATTTAATTGTATTATTATTAGACATAACTGCTAAAATCCAGAGTAGACATACATCACACAGACTGTGTTACACTCACAGTCAAGAGAACTGTCAAATGGCAAATTAAAAACTGTGTGTTGGAGCATAACTGCAGTTACTTTATTATTTACAGTTTGCTGACTAATTGTGAGGTTAAAACTGCTGAACAATGAGTATCAAACATTTTATTAGATAATGAACCATAGATGGATATTGAAATGTTAATGTAAGACCCTATTGAGAAAGTACATGGTTGTTCGACAATAGTACCCAATACTGCAATGTCAAAAAGTACACAAGAAACAATGGGTGTGATTCTGGGCTACAAAAAGATCACTCAGTTATACAAGTGTCCAAAGTGAATTCTACTTCATTGAAAGGCTGAGTATTTGCCACAGTCAATGGGTGTGATACTTGCATTCCACAACCTACGAGTATGAATCAGTCAATCTTATCATGACGTTAAGTTTTAACTTCAAAAGACGCAGATTCATATATACTGACGTTAACTTATCAAAAATCAGTCTGTTCTTACAGTAATTTGTAAACGTGTAGTTCTGTGCAAAATAACTTTAATCTTATGGATTAAATTATATTAACTTACCAAAATTTTAGTTAATCTATCTAACTAAGCCTAAAAAAAGATAAAATCTAAAATTTCAGTATTAGTAGTAGCACCAGTACAACTACGAATCTACATTAGGAAAAGTAAATTAAGTTATAACGTTATTTTTAATTAAAGTAACACAAAAGTGTTTATCAAATTTATGTACTTACTATTAGTTGTCATGAAATTATAAATTCAAAAATAATGTAGCGGAAATGTTCAACAATATACAAATGTAATAACTAATACTACTTTCTATTTCAGCTCTAGCTCACATCAACGTACTCATATCTCATAACTAATTTTGACGTATTATTTTACTTTGAATGATGCCTCCAGCATATTTCAGGTTCTTTCTCGCTTTATTCAGAAGATAAAGTTGTTTGTAAGTAATTATAATAATAAATTGATATTGAACCAGTTAAAAATATAATAATTTCCAACATGTAACTGCAATGTAAATATTGAGGCATACTTTTCCATAACTGTGATTTTTAAAGATTTTCAAGTGTTTATTTAGTACAAATCTCAACTAGTAGAGCACTTTATTTAGGTTGTTGAATATTATTAGCTTATCTAAATTTGGAGTCAAACTATATTCAAAAAGAAAGGAGGAAAATCAGAGATTTCCAGTGATAAAAATTTCAAAATGGTTACCTCAAGAACTCTCTGCTTTTCCTTGTAGAAAATCTTTAACACCACATTACACAAAACAATTATCCAGACATGACCAAGAAGTTATGGCACACAAACTGTGAATCCAAGAGTTTATGGCCCGTGCCCCGTTTTTGCAAACTCACTCCATACTTTGGGGCCTTGTGTGTGCCATAAGTGTATCGGTCAAATTCCACTACCTGCCAAAAGTAGCCTAAGAGTTGGCGGTTGTTTCTATTGATTAAATTACTTCCATCTAGTCTATCATTTTAAAACAAGGGGTGTCTGTTACAGATAGCTAGACATATCATTGTTGAAATAACTGTTAACATCACCCTTCCATTATTAGTGTAGAACATATTTGTTGTTTTTGTTTTGAATTAGCAGTGTAAGACTAGAGGTAAGGCAACTAGTCATCACCATCCACCGTCAACTCTTTTACCAACGAATAGTGGGCTTGGCCGTCACATTGTAACGCCCACACGGTGAAAGGGCGAGCATGTTTGGTGGGACGGGGGTTCGAACCCGCGACTCGCAGATTGCAAGTCGAGCGCCCTAACCACCTGGCCATGCCGGGCCCATATATCTGTTGCAAAAAGATTCAGGTGATTTTCGTAAATTTTGATGTATAAATGTGCTGCGTGTAGTTATAATGACATCCTTGTAAACCAAATGTCAAAAGTTTGGAAACATAAACGAAACTTTTTCTTAGATAAAATCTACATACGACAGCTATCTAATGAAAACGTGTACTAGTTTAATCCTTCTTTATGTACTTTCTCTGGGGCAGAGCAAGCCCACCTCAAGGAGTGATATAGATGCTTGTACAATTTGATATTATTTGAGGATTCTCACCCTTGGAATAGTCTTTGGCTTAAGTAATCTATGGATTATGGCATACCAAACTAAGACCTCTTTGTCTGACTTGAAAACACAGTATAATGTTATCCTTGCTGTCCTTGTCTTGTTCGAATGTATTCAGATAAGCCTCTCCAGCCCCAGTAGCCATTTAAACTCGCAACGAACAAATCAGGTGTCATTCACTAAGGAAAATGCATAAACAGACATATTTTTATGAACAAATATTGTCTTATTTGTTCTCTCGTTCTTGCTGATTTTCCTTTGCTGTCCATGTTCAATTTATTCTCTGCATAACAATTTTAAAATCTACTGTATTTGTGACATTTAATGCTACATGTCAGATATCAGTGTATTTGAACACCACAGACTAGTTAAACAGCATCGTTTTAGTATCATGACCGAAATATGAACCCGAGTTATTTTGGGGTTTATTTTTTAAGTACTTCCTTTTCCATTTGACTCTCTGGTACTCTAATGCGTGTAAATAATGATCATGGAAGGGTATTTTCTGAGAACATATACAATTTATGGCGGAGAGAATGGAGTTAAAATTGCATTTAGGACTCAATCTGAAAATGTGCCCAGGCACACTGACAATTCTTGAAAACTGCATCTAATGGTCAACAACAGTGTAGGATGTAATGACAAACTGTTTAACAGCATGCTACGTTATTATCATGGCAATGATAGCACGCTCTTTGGTCCATTTTGTTACAGATGTGAATCAAGTCCTTTCGATTCCTTCTTTTATCTTATCATGGGATATCTGTGCTGTAGTCCACAATCGTTTGAAGTTATTATCGTCCCTACAGTCACTAAGGGTCTTGATGGTGAGGTCCATGTTTCTCCTGGTGGTGATAACGTCCATGCTCTTTCCTTGCAGATATTTACTAATACTGGTGGTATTTAACAATATCACCTTCAGAAGGGGTAATCCAAACACGAATTCAAAATCACAAGCTGTCATCATACATCTTATCGTCATTATCACCTACTGAGATGAGAGTAATTTTGATAATTTTTTACATATGCTAAGTGGCAGCTTTCACTGCCTCCAATCAGCATGACCATCTTGTTACACTCAAATATTTTAGTGGAAAACGATTTGCTCATCATCTACCTCAAAATTCTTGAACAGAGCATGACATTTTGCAGATATATAAAAACTACAAAATTCACCTATATGCACAGATATATATACAAAATATACAACATATATATTTAAATTAAAATAAATATATAAAATGTAAAGAGAATATATAACACTCACGTAGGACAAACACAAAGCTTTCCTCCTCTCATCATAACCCCCCCTAACAGATCTTCAAGTGCAGAAGGTATTTTGTTAGGCCACTGTAATGGCCTTAACAATCTCTCAGCTTTAGCCAGTGACCTCTGTCCGTTTGGAAGCCATCTCCTGACAGTGCCCTTGTAGATGAGGATCTATTTAATATGGGACAGTTTGTTATTACCTTCACTAGTTTTACTGGGAGTTCAACTCTCAGCTGGGGTTTTTCTTGGGGCTTCTTGGATGGTGATGACTCAACCACAGCCATGAAAGAAGCTCCTTGCTTCATCTCCATAGGTTGGACAATGGCCAGTCTGGCAGTTAACATGGACACCCTTTTTCTCTTACAGCAAATTCCTTCCATAGCATCAGTGATGTCTTTATTGCTGACTGGCTAGTCTGGACTGCCACATTTATTAATCATTGTGGTCTTGACATTATAGGTGGCAGTTTGCATTGAGGGACCCATCCAATTTCAACTTGGTCAACCCTTAAGAGCATCCAAGCTCCAAAAATGTTTTCTTTAGCTTAGGAATGTAGTAATTTTGCCAAAGGTTTTAGCACATGTGGTAATATTTAAACATGCCATACCTTCCAATGGAATATTTCAGAAGCAAATTGTTTCTTGTTTGATGAGGCTGATTGCTTTCACAGGAATCAACAATGGTGGCATCAGCTGCTGTTTGATTCCTCTGGGATCGATGAGGTAGTCATTGGCACTGATACATCTAGTGGAGTCTTAAACTCTACAAGACTTTCCACAGGTTATGGTCTGCTTGACCCCGGAATACTTCACCAGTTTGAAGTCTACAACATCAGATGCTCCAGCAAGCAATGCATCTTCATTCATGGATTCAGCTACAGTGAATGTCAAGCTAGCACCAATAGTACGAGGGCTGGCTGCATAGTCCACTCACATTTCTTTGTTACAGATCTGGCCAATGCACTATGACAAAGTGATATTCTTGCAACATTGTTATCTAATGTGCAGTCATCCTTTCCAATGTTTAAAGTTCATTAATAATTTCAGCAAAGAATCATTCACCTGAACTAGCATATGTTATTATTCATTTTACTCCATCTTACAACTGTGATGGCACTACTCTACTACCACTGGCGTCAGTGTCCATCGGTCATGTATATGCCAGTTTTGAATTTTCCACTAAAACATTCTTTAGGGATAAGTATGCTCACTCACATTCCTCGTCAATCCAAAATGCATCTCAATATTTGTGAGAGCACACAATGGTGCTTCTATTTTGAAACAGTTGGCCATAAAATATTGATAATACGATGTCAAATAAAAAAAACTGTGGATTTATTGCTTATTCACTGATTGAGAACAGTCTCTCATCAATTCTATTGTAGCAGTATTTGTAGGAGCTCCATCTCTACTTACAATATGATCATGAAATTCAACCTTTGTTCATTTTCCTGGTTTCAGTTTCAAGCCTGCCTTTTTTATATATACACTAGAATACTGTTGCGTCAGCGAGGTCACGTGACTAGTATCACGCCA
>NW_013667009.1:222127-225908 GCF_000517525.1 Limulus polyphemus | reverse complement strand
TGAAGTTTCTACCACTGATTTGACTGTTATCAACGATAGGACATTTCCTGTTGAAGCAGATGAACCCCACGTGAAGCAGAGCCAACGAGATGGAGACCAGTACGGAAGAAGATATGTCCCGTAATATTAAGAGACTTTGTTGAATTGTAATTTTGTGTTTGTAATTCTGTACATTTAATTAAGTTATTGTTAATTGTTATTGGTTTAATGCAAGTGGCTATTGTCTGGGACAAACAATACTAAGGAGAGGGCAGTGTTACGACATCGAGGTCACGTGACTAGTATCACGCCACGTCATTCCCGAACTTTCACGTATTTTCCTTAATTCTCGTGATTTTTCTAGATATAGTGTAGTCTTGTATATATAAGACCGGCCACGAAGCGACGGTGAGGTAGTGTGTAATTAAATTGAGTATTGTTGCGTCATCGAGATCATGTGATTCTCACGCCCTCTACTTTCTAGAACTACCCTGTACTTTGGCGAATGCTCTAGTGTTCGCTAGATATAGGGTATATAAAAGAGGGGAATGTAATGTGTGGGTAGACAGTGAGTAATTGAACTGCAGTCAGAAGTATTATTGACGTTCGTTGTTATAGCGTTTGTTTAGCGCGATTGTTGAAGTTGAGTGTATCGGTAAAGTTATATTCGGTAAGAATAAACCAGTTTTATTAAGTAAAGACTTGTGTCGTTAAAATTTCGTTGGAACGAAGTTACGGAAAGTTAATTAACAAACGGAGAAGTAACAGTATTGTTGAAGTCGAGCAGGTGAGACGTTTTTTTATAGCACGACTGTTGAAATTAAGTGTATCGCAAAGTTATATTCAGAAAGAATAAACCAGTTTTATTTAAGAAAGGACTTGTGTCGCTAAAGTTTCGTCAGAACGAATTTACGGAAAATTAACTAACGAACCGAGACGTAACAGTATCTTAGTGCTGGCTATGTCTCTAGAGCTACTGGTATGGCAATAACTAAATCAGTATTTAAACAATTCCTTTATTAAGATTGGAAGGTAGGAAATGCATGGTATGCCTGCACACCACAGTAACTCTATCCAAATTAATAAGACTAAAGGATGCATACTTGACAATAATTGCCTAAAAACATGTAACAGCTAATAAATACTCTCTCAGGATGGTTGCAGTGTAAGCTGAACTCGATAATACAAGTCAACTCTTTGGGTACTGTTTGGTGACTAACCTAATGCTGCTACACATCAGTAATTTTTCTTGGGATTTTTTTGTCATTTTTATGAAATTATCAACAGTTCCTAGGTTTTTGTATGCAAATTAAGAAACACGCTGAAATTTTTGCCCAAAGTACAGTCATTCTTCTAGTTCGTTATTTCATTAATTGCTTTCTTTTAAATGTCATGTTATGAAAGTATTTTGCTCAAGACTAGATATACCCGATTCTTGGAATATTTAGACTGCCTATTCTTTACCCAACATATTCATCATGAAGGAATAATAATGAATTTTTGTTTAGCCTTCAGGAATTATTTTGTATTGCTAATGTCAACAGGGGTGTAATAATCTCAGTTATTTCTACACTCTGGGTGCTTTTCATACATTTGAATTGACGTTTTGCTTCAAAAATATATTCTTTGGTTCTTGTATGGAGCATAACACTATTTAAATAGCTTTAAAAAATAAAGATGTATTATGTTAAAAATAGCTATAATAAATATTTCACTCATCATCAAATCAACAGTGCACTACAGAAAGTATAGTTAGCTTAACTTTATTCAGAGAGATGTTATCTGATGTTGATGCACTTCTAATCGAATTTTATCAATAATGTTTCAGTCCAATGGAAAAGTAAAAGTTTTGATTTTGTTTGCTTATACTTTAGAAGAGCCTATTCAAACTGGAGCAATGAGCTTTAATTAAAAATTCCATTTTAATTTTCTTAAAGCAAATACACAATTTTCTTAAATACAAAATGGGTTGTTTTTTTAATACAATTTATTATGATATTATGGTAATTTTCTCAAACTCCTTTCAGTATCATGCTCACATAGAACCCTTTTATTAGAAACAAGAGCTCCAACCCATCTATGCAACATTCACCAAACTTTCAACTTATTTGTTTATTGAACTTATTTGAAAAAATTGAGCCCATTCATGTTACTCACCCAAGATGATGAAAAAGACCCAGGTTGAATTTTGCTCCAGCTTTGCAGTTACTCAAAGTTATATGTGTCCTTAGTTTTCTTCATAAAACTAAAATAGTTACGAATAAACTGGATATAGTTCTCTTAGTTCTAACTTGTGTAGCGTTTGAATTCCTACTCTTCTTCTTTGCTCTTCATTTTTAATATCTGAATAGCAGTCTTCAGGCTTTGAAATGCTTTTTATTTCCAATATGGAAATATATTAATCTGCTTCCTTAACTGTGTCTATAAAACCATAAAGTAATGAATAAATTAATAGAAACTTGATGTTTTTAATTCTTCGCAATATTTGCTTCAGTTTGCTTTGTTAGAATCTTTTCTGGACATTACCCACACAGATTATGCTTCACTTTTGAAAATTTTCCTATGTGCCTTAAACAACTCTTGTTCTTTTTAACTAGAAGGATGAACATCATACACACACACACACACACATATAATTTCTGTCTTAAACTCTATTCACTGTTGGTCCTCAAACTTCACCTTTCTGCCATAGATTTTCGTATATATAGCACAATGCTATTTAATGGCCTTTCTGTATGATCTCAGATTTTGTTACAATAAAGTGAATTCACCATTTTGTAAACATTCTGCATCTCTTTATTTCCTAATATCTATTGTCATTTCAGGCATTTTTTCTCAATACCACTGGTTTGTTATTATAAACTACAAGCACAAAGAAAAGAAAAAGTCAATGAATTATATGTAATAATACAACCGGGCTTGGTGGTTAGGGTGCTCAACTAATCATCTGCAGGTCACAGGTTCGTATCTCCATCGTCAAATGTTCCCATCTTTTCAGCCGTGGGGGCATTGCAATGTGATGATCAATGCCACAATGGTAAAAGAGTAGCCCAAGAGTTGGCAGTGGGTGGTGTTGACTTGCTGGTTTTCCTCCAGTCTTTCACAACTGATAAGTTAGTAGCAGCTACTTGGGGAGGAGATGGGCACCACCATCTAAATCTATCAGAGAATTACCAATGATGCATCAGCATCCAAGGTGCCCCAATGGTTGTAAGCAACCTTGGGACTAATAAAAAAAATATAATACTGGGGTCTGTGCTTGCAACATTGATTTACAAATATCCAATGCTCATTTCTAAAAACAGCAAACTATGTGCTTAAGTTGGTTATATAAAATGTAATATATATATATAAATACTTTCTCACTATATGAAAATTGAGCCTGAAAAATTAGCATTTTAATTATACAATATGCACTTGTATATTTACTTATTTTTTGTAACATTACTTGTTTTGTATAGTAATGCTCTTTTTACAAACATGCTGATAAATACTTGTTTGCTTGTTGATTGTTAATATACAAATCTACACAATCTACTATCTGTTCTCTACCTGTGGGAATCAAAACGTGATATTTTGCATTATAAGCCCTTAGCTTATCCCTGAACCACTGGAAGGGAGTTACAAATAATGTAAAACATGTTTTCCATCTGAACAGTACCTTTCAACTTTTCTCTAAAAGTAACAACTATATCTAAAAAAAAAAAAAAACAAAACTAGTAGTATTGGTGTTTACCTTTTTCCGTTTAACGTAAACTATATACTACACTAAACTTAAACTTAACCCTACCCTACTTATTAC
>NW_013667009.1:219849-221903 GCF_000517525.1 Limulus polyphemus | reverse complement strand
AAAAAAAAAAAAAAAAAAAAAAAAACTGTGAAATTGTGGATTTTTCCCTTTTGGTAAAACATATATCACACTTAAAAATACTCCCCATATTCATGGACATTTTATATACTGGCAACCTCATCATTTTATACCAAGCAACTTTACATCAACCATGCATACTTTACCAAACACTGCAACCTGACAATAGGTTAATGGCACAGTATTTTGCCTATTAATTTCACTAATGAAGTTAAAAACAAATAATTGTTTAACCTCTTACAATACTAAATACATTATCTATGTTACATGTAACCTCAAAAATTTGGATCTTTTACTTTAATGGATTAAAAAAATATATATTTTGGACTTGGCCATCAAAACAAATAAGATGAAGACATTTTTAAAGCAACTTCAAAACTGAACAAGCCCTCTACTTTTAAAAGTTCAAAGTTAAAACTGTTAATTTAATAAGAAAGCTTTAAATAAGTTTAGAGTAAAACAGTTCGTTTTATGTTTGCTAAGAAAAAAGATTATGCTTTATACCCTTAAATATGCTTGTTATAAGTTTAAGATTTGTATAAACTATCCTCTGATTTTGTGGACTGTATGAAATTACCTGGGGGATTGGATGCAGCCTGCCAGTTGAACAACATTGTTTTCAGATGAACAGGATGTGTATAACTTTGAACTGAACTAAACCAGTTGTAATAATATCACAGATATATATCTTCATACTTGGCCAACTTGCTGGATAAATTGTTAAGCTTGTCTTAACAAGCTTTTAACATGTTAGTTATGTATGGTGATAAAAATGTTGGAAACTTTTATTTCCCTTATCTTTCAATAGGGATACCTGGTATAGCATTCTGGGAGTCTTAATGCAGCTTAGGATTTTATACAATTCTAAACAAAGTCAGTGGATTGTATGAGTGCATGTAGAGTAACACTCAAGTGGTATTTCATGGATCTCTGCAACACAGTCTGAGAATTAAGAGCTGTATACTTATACAGATGCTGGAGTCTGTAAGTACTTACTTAGAGGAGTCAGTGCCTATTGATATTGGCTGGCTGAGAACCCAATTATGGGTCTCCGTGTTTGCTGCCACTGTTCAATGGAGGCAGTATAAAGCAGATTTCATAAAAGAACATCAGGCCCATTTCATTAGAAAATTCATGTAAAATGTTGACTAAATCATGTGCTTCTTTGTTTGAACTGTCCAGTACTTAATGCAATGGTTCTGCATTCATTTTAAGTGGGTGACACAATAACATGGGTTGGTGTATTTCCACTGCCATGCACAGACAACTGTCTGGGTTCATTGGAATGTTACCAATTGGTTAACATATTAAATGCAGTATCTGGCTACTTATAAATAGAACTGAATGGCATGAGAAAAGCTGAGGCTGTTTCATCACTTTGGACTATGTCACATCCAAACCATGTTATTCAGCTCATGTAATATGAGAAATGTCTTACCTATGTGGATGTCATATTGATGTTTAAGTG
Organism: Limulus polyphemus; assembly: GCF_000517525.1. NCBI lineage: Eukaryota > Metazoa > Arthropoda > Merostomata > Xiphosura > Limulidae > Limulus > Limulus polyphemus. Next base: position 220,417 of record NW_013667009.1, on the reverse strand, counting down.
CACATTTTCAACAACGGCTAGTAGCTTGAGAATGATGTTTCAGTGAATAAGCAAGAAAGGTCTGAAACAGACACCAGAAACATTTGCGTTTATGAATATATCTGGTATTTTTTTACATGTTGTAAACAAGGATTGAATGTCCACTAATCCTGTAAAGATTGCAACAGTTAAGAACTATTTCTAGCCTTTGATAAAGAAGAAACTGTGTAGTTTTTCAGCTTTACATCCAATTATCAATGTTTTGTATCCAACTTCTCCAAGGTAACCATATCATTGTCTGTATAAAGCTGGTTATTAGTTTAGATGAACTAAACATCTGTGAACAGACATTTTTGTCCCTAAAATGTGTTTGAATTAATGTGCCATTGTTTGCTTTTCCTAATCAGGATAGTCCATTTATCCTGGATAAGGAAACAAGTCAATGCTGAGAATACTTGTACATGTATGCCCTTTTATACTGTATGTACATGCAAGGCCATACCTACAAGTATTCATGGCCTGTGCGTTCTCTAAGTGAATAGGGAGCAGGGGCGGATTGGCCTATCGGGATACCGGGACTTGTCCCGGT
>NW_013667009.1:207960-219542 GCF_000517525.1 Limulus polyphemus | reverse complement strand
TTTTTCGTTTATTAAAATGACAATATCACATGAAAAGCATCCTTTCATGTAGCAGAAACATAACAATGCGGAACAGGGACGTCGCGTGAGTTTTGAGAGCGGTAAATCATCGGAATAAAAAGTTTAACAGAAAACCTGTCCAGGGCCACTCTGTGATCCCAGTCCCGGGCCGCTTAGCCATCCCAATCCGCCCCTGGATAGGGAGATTTATGTGCTTCAATTGAATGAGAATTACCTCAGACTGGAATAAGTTGAAATTGAAAATTCCATTTTTGACTAGACATTGCCTGAGCTTGTTGTTCTTGTGATGCCAGCAGCAGTACATTTTCTGACACATAGATGGCAGTATGCAACTACCAGTGTTGTATTTGACTGTTTTCTACTGTACTTGCCACTCATCAGTCTATGCGCATGTATTTTAGTACATAACGAAGTTGACAGTGCAATTGATTTGTACAAGTTATTATATTATTGGAATATATCTCCTTTCAATACATTTATAATAGGAATCAGGATTAGGGGATACTGCACTAGCAACTTTTGTTCTGATGTGCAATTTTTGCTACAGTCTTTATCTTATGCGTCTCTCACTCAGCAGACAGAGAAGTTCTGTAACAAAGAATAAAATAGTAACTAGTAAGATTCCAACACAACCTTGTATGTGTAAGAATGTTTGCCTATTCCCGATTTTTTTTTTTTTCATTGCAAAACATTTTATGAGTTTGCTGTATATCATAAATACTTATATCAGATGTGTAACATCAGAGTAACCTGAATACCACAGTGTTACTTAATTATCTTTATGTTATATTGAGCTTGTTATTGTGGAAAATTAGTGTTGGAATTTCAGCCTTGTACAAATTGGTCAGGAGATATTGACTAATGACTTGTAAAATCACTGATCAGGTTTAAGTTACTGAAATAGGGACACTAAAGTAGCAGTTATTCCCTTTCTTCTATATTGGAAGTTTAGCACTACCAAGGCATATAGACACATAGAGAGCCTGGTCATAAAGTTATGTTATTCCTTTAAGAAGCCTCAGCTGGACTGGCAATTTCACAGTTGTTAAAGAGAGATTCATTATAAGGTATATCAATATATCCCCGCAGAAAAAAATTACACCTACTTTCCTCTATTGCCTTACATACTGTTTCAGAATCTTTCCAATCAGGTTATGACGTCTAACTCTGAGGTGCTGACTGAATTTCCGAGCTGTCAGAGGCTAAGTTGATAAAGCATTATCAATACTGCACTTTGCTACATAAAGCCAAGTTGATGATTTAATTAGCATCAATAATCCATTAATGAGTAATTATATTAGTAATATGTATTCTACAGTTCTACAAATTGAAAACATCTCTACATCAAATACTGAAGTATATTATTTAGATTTAGATAATTAATAATTATTGTAATATTAATATTTATGACAAAAGAAATGATTTCGCATTTTCAATCAGACTTCAATCAATTAGATGAGAAAAGGTGGAGGAGGGTGCTCTTTACAAATGAATTCAAAACAAAATTAGTTGGCAAGAATCATAGATAGTTTGTTTGACAGCAGAGAGAAAAGAGGTACCACAGTTTACATACTACATCTGCAGTGGTGCCTACAGGAAAACCAATATAAGTTTGGGCTGCATATCAGCTGATTGTGTTGTAGATCTACTGATTGAATCCTGACAGGTACAAGTATATTCTTATCTATCATGTAATTTCATCAGGAAAAAAAACCTGTTTGGCATGGATTCATTTCCATGTAAAACTGATTCCAAGCATACAGCAAATCTGGTGAAATGATACCTGGAAGAAAAAGAAACCAATGTACCACTTGCAACCATGCCTTAGCGTGCACAAAGATTCAATATCAATATTATTATTAAGGTTCAATGAACTTGTATGGAAAATGTCAAATGGCTACCAAACAACTTCACTGAATGTTTGGGAGTAACACAGGAAATTTAGAAAATTTCATAATCACACATTGATAAACTTATAGTAAAATAAAAAAACATAGGTGTACTGCAATGTTCAATGCAAGTAAAAGATACTAATGCATTATACAACTCATTTCTTTTGTATTTTCTGTAACAATTTATTGTACTAATGATAAGTGGGCAACTTAGCTGCAATTACTCATTGTTTTGACTCCTGTTTGTTCCATACTTATTTTCAAAGCTGTATACTTCAAAGTAAGATTTTAATAAAAAAAAAGTCTAAAAAAAAAGTTTTGAAAGGTGCATGTCACAAAGTTGTATAAAGTACAGGTAAATATATTTTACATATCACAAAGTTTTAAAATGTATTTTGAAACTGTTCTAAGGGTATATATAAAATAAAGTGCAAATTATACATGTGAAGAGCATAAAGTCTGACAAGCAAAAAGGATAAAAATACAGCTTGGAATATGTGTATACAAATGTATTTGTATGCCTAATCTTCAGAATGAGTTTGGCTGATATTTATTTTCATGTGCTTTTCCATTTTGGTTTGTTATTCTGTAATGTATATAGTTTCATATCATATTAAAAGGCTTTTGTACATGTATTGTTTTATCATACATTGTTTCAAGTTTTGTTTTACTGTGAATTTGAGCTTGGGTTGCAAGTGAATAAAATGGACTTTTCACTTGATTTTACGCCATGTTTAGTTTTATTTTTATTAACTCAGTCAATTAAGAAATTCGATTTTAGCTCCACATAACACTTTCTACTATATATTCCATTATTATGGTACTACTATTTCCTGTAAGGTTATCAATAAACCTCTGCTATATATCAAACATTTATGGGTTACACATTGTTCTGTGTCATTGGCACTCATTTCATCTGGTACCATCTAAGCTTTAAGATTACAATTCCATTGAGTCAAGTTGGGTTTCAGATTTAATCTTCATTGCAATAAAAATTAAATAAGGGGGTGGGGATGCAGATATCATAACTTAAACCACCCTATATATTAATATATGAACCTATCTTTACTAATATAATTTCACAAGTTTCTGTACTTAGTTACACGTTCTAATCATGCCCCTAGGGGTATCAATTAATTATAGGCTTGGCTAGACACTTCTTTCTACACACCTGCCCAACTTTTTAGATAATTTGTTTATATTGTAGGCTTGTCTCAGATAGATTTTGCCTTGCTTTTCCATTTTGTTTTTCTTTGGGTTTTGCACAAAGCTGCTCAAGGACTATAAGCATTAGCCATCCTGAACTCTGATGTGATAGATTAGAGGATAGGCAGCTAGTCAATACCAACCACCACCACTTCTTGAGCTACTCTTTAGTAAGAAACAGTGGGATTTACCACGTTTTAAGTCCTGATGGCTGAAAGAGCAAGCATGTTCAGTGAAAAGTTTTGATTTCTTGACCCACATACTGCAAGACAAATGCAGGACTTGAATTTAATGGTCGTCCAAGATGACTAAAAACTGCCTCGAATGACCAACTTAAGCCCCCATGTTGTCCGACTAATAACCAGTGCTCTGGAACAAACCCTTACTGAAAACAGCATCACAGCCTACTGTACACTTATCGATGTCCACACTACACATATAGTATTGACTCTGATCCTTGACCAATATCATTGGCAAATTCCCTAACTATGAACTTAAAATTTTAACCCCAAAAAATATCTTTTGGCCCATCCATTTGTTTAAAACAAAATTGTACTTTGTACAAGAGAAATGTTGGTACAATGCACCAAAATGGGCTGAAAATGTTACGAAAAGTTCACTTTTTCGCTAATAATGCTGTTTCAGTCACAAAATTTTCTATCGTGGACAAACTGTGCCTATGTACTGCCTTTTGCACATAAGTTTGTATGGCATACAGTATATACAGCTCAGTTAATTACATTACTGCACATTATATTGCATGATGTTTGTAAGCACATATATGGGCGGCGAGACGCAACAAAACCAAATGTCGATAACACTATTTAGTGAGATTAACTTCTAGTATAGATACTTAAAACAATAAAACTAACATGGCTGTCTCAACTTCTTACTGATAAACCATCGGTGGAAACTAAGACAGTCAAATTTACGGAATTTCTATTGTTAATTGTCACAGTTGAAACACTGACCCCCTTTCAATTATGCATGTATAGTCCTAAGGCTAACGTTAGACAGACGCAACCAATCAAGCCTAAGAAATATGGAAGGCCCAGCTACCATGATAAAAGCAGAAAAATGCATGAAGTAAACAGAACATAATAATAACTGCAAGCCAAATTTTATGAAAGTTTTATCAGTATGAAACAGAATAACATTAAATAAAATAAGGCTAGCTTTGCCTCTCTCCAGGTCAACACAAACTATGAGTATGAATGACAATACATATCACCGGTGTGTGTATACGAGTACATGTGCAGTGCTGAGGCATTGTGTATGTATTATAATATAGTAGTATGTATGTATGTATGCATGCGAGTTCTAATGCTAGTCTATTCTTACTACAGGTTGTAATTTACTGTACTTGGAGGGCAAGCCAAGCTGGTTAGAATGAAAACATTGAATATGATTGGCCAAGATGACTGTTTTGTTTAAAAGTTTTACAGGTCATTGACCATTTGTTTCCTTAAGATACTGTGTAACGTTAGTATGTTTTGGGCTGATTTTTATCCAATGTAACAAAACTTCCTGGGAAATAAGGCATGAAAAATTAATTGAATAAAGATGCAAAATTGGCAACTAAACATTAATTGTACTTTTTTGAAATAAACAAGATATAAAAACATCAAAATTCTTGTAATTGGGTCTTTGTACATCAATATTGTCCTAACTGGATCTTTTTTGGGAGTCTATTTCCTTAAAATTGAGCTTTGTAATGCCCTATCCACCAGTTTCTTTGCTTCTGATTCAGTTGTCAGCAGTACATAAATTTGAACTGCTAATCATATAGAGCCAGTTTAGATATGATGTCATGTTTACGAAAATGTACAGTTATTGTATGTGTATTGAATAAATTGTTTTTAAACAAATTTGTATCACTCTCTTTCATTGTGGTTGAGTCAAATTTAATTACAGTCATAACAAACCACTCATTATTGTGATCTAGTAACTTACATCTTGGTTTTAAATTTACCTTATAATAACATAACTTTTCAGGTCTACATAAAAATTAATAGTTGTTGTTTGTTATTAAGCACCAACGGCTATCTATGGGTATCAAAACTGTAGACATATCACTGTGCCACTGTGGGGGCTAAAAATTAATAGAAAAACAACTTAGTTAAAGGGCTAAAAAATGACTCCTCAAAAAATGATTAAAGAATTATATTTAACAGTTTTTAAAACTTTTTTTAGACGAAATAGCTAGCTATAAAATTTGTGAAAACAAAAATTATAGTTTAGAACAAATTGCAATAAAAAATACTAACAACATAATTATGGGTCTTTAATTCTTTGTAACTTAGGACTTTTTGAATAATTACCAGATAGGAAGTAAGACTACAGCAGCAATGCTGAGATTGAATTAAGATAAACTTAAAGGTGATAAAAATGTCCACGAATAACAAGGCTATGAGTTAAAGAAAACATGATGGAGGAAGGAAGAAGAGATTAAGATGTTAGGCTATGGAAAAAAGCAATGTTCATTTGATCTGTCAGACAAAAGAGGAAGACCCCTTTTTTTAGGTCCAAAAAGTACTTAACAGTTCATGATATTTAGGTATGCTGAATGTCCAACAGATAACAAAACAAGTATATACATAATTAAGGTTCCAGAAATGTTATGCAGAATAACATTTCAGAAATGGAAAGCAAAGAAAATACACATATATAAAAGTGAACAAATTTTTCATCCAAGAAAATAAAGCAGTAAAAGCTTTTCACTTGGTTGTCTTGCTTTTGATTCAATACATGACTTCTACTGGTTGCAGGAGTACATATGGATAGAGAGAGTCATGGAAATACTCATCTTCTATATCAGACCAAGATCATTCCTTGAAATGGGTATCCCCTACCAAGGGAGTAGATATAGGGTTAAGCTTTTATTGAATAGCAATTGTATTATGTAACTTTTACTAAAGCAAAAGGACTAGTGCAAACTTATGATCTTTGTATATCTAGTTTACCAGAAAGATGCTAACTATATGTAGAACTGAATGCAACTTTTAAAATTTATCTAAATATATCTATATAAAGATGCATTCTACACTGGCTATGAATTAGTACAATATAATGATATTAATATCATCACAGGCTTACACATACCTAAAAGAATTTCCAATGAATTAAAATTTGACAAAAAATAAAAAAGGTCCCCACATAAGGAAAGACACATAGTATGGTAGAAGAGTAAGAGCTAGCAATAATTTGTAGATTTACATGAGAAACAGTTTGCAAAAAATAACAAGCCTGTCTTCTAAATGGAAGTAAAAAAATATTTTTTGTCACATATTAACATGGATATGATGAATGTTAATTATTTACACTTATACTGCACATGTTTTAAAGACTTAAAACTTATGTCAAGTTAAGTGAGTTGTCATAATGAGAAATAATTCATACAGAGAATTGTAATGTTTTATATATATATTTTTTTTATGTTTAGGTAATAATCAGTGAAAAATTTATCAAGTCAAAGTTTTCCTGTGTTTTGTAAATAAAGTATTGTGCTTATATTGTCAAAATAAAACTTTTAAATGTCATCATTTTATATAAATAAAACAAACTGTTTGGGAATGTCAGAAAGTTGAGATATGTCTAATCTCTATTAAGTACATCATGTTATGAAATTATTTGCAACAGTAGCAGCAGTTTAAGAGAGCCTGTCAAATTATACAAGTTTAAAATATAATGTTTAGCAAAGTTACATGTAACTTATATTTATTGTTTTTGTAGCTTATCAAAAGCTTTCTCTATTTTGAATGTTACCTTAATATTACCTTTTGTTGCGTCAGCGAGGTCATGTGACTAGTGTCACACCACCTGCTTTCTAGAACTATCCCGTTCCTTCGGAAGTGCTCTAGCATTTACTAGATTGGGGGGTGGTCTGATATATAAAAGATGGTCACGGCGTGACGTAACAATGTGTGTAGGTAGTGAGTAATTGATCTGCAGTGAGAAAGTATTGTTGAAGTTAACGTTCATTATAGCGTTTGTTTTAGCGCGCGAATGTTGAAATCAAGTGTATCGTAAAGTTATATTCAGAAAGAATAAACCAGTTTTATTAAGTAAGAACTTGTGTCGCTAAAGTTTCATCAGAACGAAGTTACGGAAAGTAAATTAACAAACGGAGACGTAACAAATTGGTTTCAGAAGTGGAACGAAAAAAAAAATGGAAACGAGAGGCGGAAAATCAAACTACAGCTTAGCAGACTTGATGGCAGCAATACAAGAGCAGCAAAAGAAACAAGAAGAGAGACAACAGCACTGTCATGAAAACCTGCAACAGTGGCAGCTGGAACAGCAAAATAAATAAGAGAGATTACAGCAGTTCTTAGAGGAGAAAGAAAATAAACAAGAAGAACAAGAAAAGAAACAATAAGAACGAGAAATTAAACAAGAAGAGAGATTACAGCAGTTGTTAGATGAAAAAGAAAAGAAACAAGAAGAACGAGAAATTTAACAAGAAGAGAGATTACAGCAGTTGTTGGAGGAAAAAGAAAAGAAACAAGAGAGTTGCAAGAAAACCTGCAACAGTGGCAGCTCGAACAACAAAATAAACAAGAAGAGAGATTACAGCAGTTGTTAGAGGAAAAAGAAAAGAAACAAGAAGAAAGATTACAGCAGTGGCAAGAAAACCTACAACAAAGGCAGCTCAAACAGCAAAATAAACAAGAGAGATTACAGCAGTTGTTAGAGGAGAAAGAAAATAAACAAGAAGAACGAGAAAAGAAACAAGAAGAGAGACTACAGCAGTGGCAACTGGAACAAGAAAGGAATTACAGCAGTTGTTGGAAGAAAAAGAAAAGAAACAAGAAGAGAGACTACAACAGTGGCAAGAAGTACAAATGGAAAACATTAGTAAATTTAAAAGCAAATTAGATACGTTAAAGGACGATCTATGGTCTTTTACACAAGGAGGATACATTGACCATCGACTTAATCAGCCCCAGACAATGGCAAGCCTCTTACAGAGCCCGCAGCTAAACCCTAATGCAGACATATTCAGTCCCGTTAGAAGTCACACCCCAGATATGAATGTCAGTAGTAGGAGTGATCCAGTGCGAAGGAAGCCACAGGAATTTGATGGGGAGGCACCGTGGGAAGCATATAGAGCACAATTTGAGCTACTGGCAGAGATGAATGGGTGGACAGAGGAGCAGAAAGCTGTATATCTGGCAACGAGCTTGAAGGGACAACCACTGGAAATACTTGGACAGTTAACAGCAGCCGACAGACACAACTATAGAGCACTGGTAGAGGCTCTGGAACTCAGGTACGGAACCCAGAATCAGTCAGAAGTCTACAGGGCTAGGTTTAGGACGAGAATCCATGCTAAAGGGGAGAGCCTGCAAGAGCTGGCACAAGACTTGGAAAGCATGGCAAACAAGGCCTACCCAACTGCACCACCCGATCTCCTCAAGTTGTTGCTGAGGGATCAGTTCGTAGATGCCTTGGACAGTCCACAACTTAAGATACAAGTGAAGCAAGCACACCCCTCTACCATGCAGGATGCAATGACCAGAGCTCTCGAATACCTCGGTACCTCTGTGCTGGACTTAATGTAGGATTCAATGGTACAGTCATCTGGATTCAAGGTGTGTTGAAGTTTCCAACATTGAGCTCTCTTGTGCCCAGGTTTATTACAGTGCCAGCAAAGTCCCTCAAACCTCTCTGAAAGCAGACCTTTTCTGGTTGGGACTTTCATGATGGGGGTTGGTGGGCGTCGCTCAACACGAACCACTACTGGTCTCCTTGAGGCCGACTTGTTGGTAATAATCTTCCTACACTGGCTCCTCAAATGTCCGTGCTTTCCACAGTTCCAACAACCTTTCTGGATACCAGCCTTTTCTGCTGTGGCATCTCCCTAGCTAGGTGTAAAATGCCAAGCACACACAGCATCTATGTGACAGGAAAGCTGGATGGCCAAAGGTGCAACTTTGTCATAAACTCTGCATCTCAGCAAACCCTTGTGAGCATCAAGGTGTTAGATCACGAAGGAATGCAAGAAGCCATACAGAAGCTTTATGGTGTGACAGGACATTCTGCAAGATTGTGGGGACCAGTGTGGGTGACTATTGAGCTCATGGGCATAAAGGACAGAAAGAAAGTATACTTGGCTGACATTGAAGACGAATGCATATTAGGATTGGACTATCTACTACAGAGGAAGTTTGTAAATGATTTTGATAAAATGACGTTTGGGAACAACAAAGGACAAGTTCCGGTAACTGTTAAAAGAGAGGTTGAACTAATTAGATGCCAAGGTGAAGTCAAAGTGACTGAAGAAGTTGATGCTGACGAAGTGGAACCAGGTATAGATATTAAAGCAGAGCAGGAGAAAGATCAAGATTTGAAGCTTAAAACTGATTTTCTAAAAACAAGTGTTTTGTGCCCTGCTTGGGAGAAGGTGTCTAGTTCAGTATTGTTACGTCTCCGTTCGTTAGTTAGTTTTCTGTAAGAATTCTTACCGAAGAAACTTTACCGATACAAGTCCTTTCTTAAATAAAACTGGTTTATTCTTTCTGAATACAACTTTCCGATACACTTATTTTCAACAGTCGCGCTATAACAAACGCTATAATTCACCACGAACGTCTCAAGTGCTAAACAATATTCTCACTCATTTAATTACACACACTGTTGCCGTAAATTTGTGACCGTTTGATATATACAAGACTACACTATATCTAGAAGGATCCCTAGATTTAAAGAAAGGACGTGAATGTTCGAGAGCGACGTGGCATGATACTAGTCACGTGACCTCTGCTGACGCAACAATACTAACAAAGAGGCATCTCCAACATTCGCGGAGTTCCCCGATTATTCGAGAAATTTACCACGCATGCTCCCAACGTCACTTGACTTCCGTTGTCATAATAGTATGCTGAATTTCAATTTCTTCTGAGAATGCTTATGTCACATCTCTTATAGTAAGTGTGGGTATAGTTTGTTTACATACGAATATTTGAAAAATATAAATAAATCTGACTATATTTTTTTCTTACAACTCTATAATCTCATCTTACATCACTACTACTAATAAGAAATACTGAAAGAGTAAGTTTTAAAATAATTGCACAAATTATTTTCTGCATTAGTCAATAATTCATAAACGATAATATTCTTCGTGACTTAGGTGTTCTAAACTTTAAGTATTTAGACAAAATAACTGTGGGAGGACTGTTTGAATTGTGGAATGTCAAGGTCGAAAATGGAATACAGAATAGTTGAAAATAGAATATGGAATATTATGGGTCATAAGTAGTGGCTTTGCATTTGTTCTGTAATATAGTTGTTTCAACGTTAGCGCTTTAAAATTCAAATATTTTGTTTTATAACGGGTATATAATATTGTTTCATACATTTTGTTCCGTCAGCGAGGTCACGTGACTAGTGTCACGCCACCTCTAGAACCTTCGGGAATAGTCGGGAGATTACTAGATATAGGGTAGTCTGGTATATATAAGATGGTCACAACGTGACGGGATCAATAATATGTGTGTGTAGGTAGTGAGTAATTGATCTGCAGTGAGAAAGTATTGTTGAAGTTAACGTTCGTTAAAACGTTTGTAAAAGAGCGACTGTTGAAAATAAGTTTATCGGTAAAGTTACATTCAGAAAGAATAAACCAGTTTTATTAAGTAAGGACTTGTGTCGCTAAAACTTTCGTCGGAACGAAGTTACGGAAAGTTAATTAACAAACGGAGACGTAACAATTTGGTGTCAGAGAGTGGGACAAAAAAAATGGAAACGAGAACCGGCAAATCAAACTACAGCATAGCAGACTTAATGGCAGCAATACAAGAACAGCAAAAGAAACAAGAAGAACAAGAAAATAAACAAATAGAGAGATTACAGCAGTTTTTGGAGGAAAATAAAATAAACAAGAAGAGAGATAACAGCAGTTGTTGGAGGAAAAAGAAAAGAAACAAGAAGAACGAGAAGAGAAATTACAGCAGTGGTTGGAGGAAAAAGAAAAGAAAGAAGAAGAAAGACAACAGCAGTTACAAGAAAACCTACAACAATGGCAGCTCGAACAGCAAAATAAACAAGTGAGATTACAGCAGTGGTTGGAGGAAAAAGAAAAGAAACAAGAAGAAAAATTACAGCAGTGGCAACTGGAACAAGAAAGGAAACAGGAAGAAAGTCAGCAGCAACTACAGGAAAGCCAACAACAGTGACAAGAAAGTCAGCAGCAACTACAGGAAAATCAACAACAATGGCAAGAGGTACAAATGGAAAACATTAGTAAATTTAAAAGCGAATTAGATACGTTAAAGAACGATTTATTGTCTGTTACACAAGGAGGATACATTACCATCGACTTAAGCAACCCCAGACAATGGCAAGCCCCTTACAGAGCCCGCAGCTAAACCCTAATGCAGACATATTCAGACCCGTTAGAAGTCACATCCCAGATATGAATGTCAGTAATAGGAGTGATCCAGTGAGAAAGAAGCCACA
>NW_013667009.1:201596-207005 GCF_000517525.1 Limulus polyphemus | reverse complement strand
CAGATGAACCCCACATGAAGCAGAAGCCAACGAGACTGAGACCAGTACGGAAGAAGATACGTCCTGTAAAATTAAGAGACTTTGTAATTTTGTGTTTGTAATTCTGTACATTTTAATTAAGTTATTGTTAATTGTTATTGGTTTAGTGGCTATTGTTCGGGACGAACAATACTAAGGAGGGGGCAGTGTTGCGTCAGCGAGGTCACGTGACTAGTGTCACGCCACCTGCTTTCTAGAACTATCCCGTTCCTTCGGAGTGCTCTAGCATTTACTAGATTGGGGGGTGGCCTGATATATATATAAGATGGTCATGGCGTGACATAACAATGTGTGTAGGTAGTGAGTAATTGATCTGCAGTGAGAAAGTATTGTTGAAGTTAACGTTCGTTATAGAGTTTGTTTTAGCGCAAATGTTGAAATCAAGTGTATCGTAAAGTTATATTCGGAAAGAATAAACCAGTTTTATTAAGTAAGAACTTGTCGCTAAAGTTTCGTCGGAACGAAGTTACGAAAAGTAAATTAACAAACGTAGACGTAACACTAAACAATAAATGTTAATTTCATAAGAGTACAATTATATACAGTATGCTTTTTATGTAAAGGAGTTACGTAGCTGAATTTTATTAAAATGCTCACAAATACATCAAATCAGAAGTATTTTTATTGAACATTGTCTTCCATATCTTTTATATCAGTTTTAAGAATAGAAATTTATTATAAATGTACAATGTATTAAATAAAACAAAGTTCAAATATCTTTTAACAATATTTTAAGAAGCAGAACTTCTAAATCTGGATTAGTATTACAAATAAATAACATTAATTGCCATGGTTAATAGCTTACATGATCACCTAAGTTTAACAATCAAGTAGACACTATTACTATACAGTTAGTTCATATCCAACATTTCATCTGCTACCAACTTCAGGAAAGTTCTGAGAAGGTGTGCCACCAGCCTTTCTGACATATAGACCAAAGATCAAATCCTGGCCCATGCCACCATGTACAGTCCTTCTCAGGATCTTCCTAAAGACAGCAGAAGATTATTAAAAGTGATTAGTTATTTATGCCTACTAATAAGAAAGTAACTAAAAACCAATTAGATTTAGATTATTGTAATGGCCAAAGGTTCCCGAAGTTTTAATTTTGAGAATTCCTTGAACCTTAGATATCCTTGGCTGAGGGCCTCTACTTAATGATTTAACATGCATTATAAATAATAGGCACTATGGGGCACCTTACTTTCATTGCAATTCTGTCTCTGAAAAAAGCAAATCTCAAATAGCAATAATTTTGAGTAATCATATTTATTGCAGTAAAGCAATTCTTGCTCAAAATATTGCTTTGTTTGGTGGCAGAGAACTTCTAAACAGAATTCTTCTAGATGTGCTTAGGTACCTCTGGGACTATCCCCTAAATCCCAGTTTGGGATCCACTGCCATAAGCTACTAATCATGACAACTACTGATATCTGATCACTAAAAGTTTACTGTAAGTACTAAATAAGGCTAGTAATCTTCTGATATATGAACTACCTAAATGTTCAGTTTATATAGCCTTGCCATACATTGGAAAGTATTCTTTGCATGTTAAAAAACAGCAACACACCTTACTTCATACTGTGTATCCACGTGTACAACTGCCATTTTAAACTTAGATATCACCTACAGTATTTCTTCAGATATATAGTTAAGCAATTTAGTTGTCCTTATTGCAAGGTAACATTAGTCTTATGATAAGAAAACTGTTTCCACGAGTGAAAGAACGTAAATTTGACATGGTCATCTATTCAAATTATTTTAAGACCAATGATGAACATAGCCTCAGTATAGAAAAAATAAAGCCTACTCATTCAGAAGAAAAGTACTTTCTGAATGATTGTTAAATTACTTCCTTTTCCGCTTTCAGAAATAAAGAATTTGAGTGTATTTAGTTTGTAACGAGTTTTTAATTAGTACAAAAATATATCATTTGATTACATTTATGTGCACATTATATCCTGTTGATTTGTTATTTTAGTTTTTTCACAAAACAAATTCCAGTTCCATACAATTAGATTTTCTAAACATGTAGGAAAACACCCTGCAATACATCGTACAAAAATCTTTTCATGTAGTTTCTAAAACATTTCAAAAAATAATAAAACTGTTTCCAATATACTACCCAAAATATTTACAACAATACAAGTATTTAAACTTGTGGTATTATCACAACTCACATGTTAATTTGATTACAGCTCAAAAATATAAATTTCTATGCATAATTTCTCTAAAAATAACAGATATATCTATTTAATATCAAAATGGTAAAAACAAAAACCAGATCATCTTATAATTGCATATATGAATTATAAATATAGAATTAATTCACAAGAATAACATTAAGTATACTTCACCAATCAATTTTCTCCATGTAATTATAATACTCCAAAACACAAGAATTAATAATAAAGTAATCTATATTACACAATATGTAAAAATAAAATGAATATTATCCATTTCTTCTATCTTTTTCGTTGCTTTTGGTCCCAGTAACCTATGTGTGATGACGGTGACGCACAATTTCAGGATTTTGTGGATAGAAGAGAGTGATGAATAGTGCTAAAATGAATGAATGAATTTTATTTAAGATGTAGTTTTAGCATGTCCTATATATTATTTTACTAATGATAAAAGTGCAAAGTATTGCATCTGTATCTAGAATTAACATAAATCCAAACAATAAAAGCAGATATTTCAAAATATTTTGGAAATGCAAAATTATAATTTTAATTATTAATTCTTTTATATTGAAAGAACAAGAAATCAAACATAATCTAAATTTGTAACAAAGAAAAAAAAAACTCCAAACCTTTAGTATTGATCACCTGTTCTCACTTTAAAAAAAGAATTTTACTTAAACAATTTTTAAAAGGCATACAGTACTTAATTTGATGCATTATAAATAATGATCTGACACACACTGTCAAAATTAGACATAAAACATCCAAAAAATTAATATAGACTAATGAATAAATAATGGAAAACAAATAAATGACTTTTTGTACCTGTTAAACTCATTCCACCTATAAAAGAAAAGGTTCCAAACCAGCCAAGACTGTTTTGTACTTTTTCAATAATAAAAGCTCCAAGTAAAGATGAAAGGGCCTACAGTAACAAAGTTAAAACTTATAAAATTCACATGTTGTAATTAAAAACAAAATCCTGTTCCAAAATTTGTATTTTTTAAAAGATTATTTTATGAACTGATGATACACCATCAGTAACTGTATTATATGTTAGCTCAGCATAATATACAATAAACATAATTAATACAGCACTACAGATAGTAACATTTTCAAAAAATAAAATTAAAATTAAGAAAAGAATATCTATTTATATCCCACACAGACAAGTTTTACAGCAATTTAAGAATTGTGAGCCAACCAAACTTTGATATACAAGTTGATTCACTAGTACAAAATTCACTATAACAGAAAATAAATATTAAACATAGAGCATTCAGAGAAATAACTTGCATAGATGCAAATTGCTGTACAAAATGTATACAAGTTATGTAAAAAAATTGCTCAAATTAAGTTATTTAAGCAAGTTCTAAATAAAAAAATATATTATTCAAATAATTGTAGTTGACAAGTGTTCTTATTGGCTCCTAGCTTCAGATACCTCAAAAATGTGAAAAAAAAAAACACCAGAAAGTTGTGGTACTTACAGGTGCAGTGAAAATCAAACCGTAGTTGGTTCCTGCATGCATAGGGCCAAATGTCTGTGCTGTTGTTGTTGGGAACAGTACAAATAATCCAGAAAATGTAAAGAAAATTAGAAAAACCCACACACTAAACATTACTTTCTCTCCTTGTGGAGTAGCAATAAAGCTCATCATCAAAGCACAAAGTATTCCACAGAGACACACCATACATGTCTGAAAACAAGAGTGCCAATTATAAGCGAAGAAAATATATCTAAAATCAATAATAAAAATACATTAACTTCTGTACATCTAAATCAAAGATTTAACTGGCTTTTAATGAAGTGGGATCAATAGCATCTGTCTTTAATTCTGTTGGTCGAATTTTTTGGGGGTCATTACAAGACAAAACTTCTTACAAGGTAAAAAAAAACACTCTTACTAGTAGTACTTAAGTTGTTGTGATATGTTATTAAAAAATGGCTGAAAACCTACTGTTCTGTGGATGAACCAAAGATGATTTGAAAAGGTATGCAAGATATTTTCTTCATCTTGTATTTTGTTGTGTATAAAGCACGAAGTAAACCAACAACAACTAAAGTATTTAAATGGTTATGAATATTACTTTACTCACTTATACATCCCATTCTTTAAACCATGAATTAGAATTTTGAAAGTGGTAACTTTTGTCCTCTTATTTGACCATTATTAGCTCAAAGAACAAAGTTCAAAAGTTTTATCTTCACTTTTAAGAGTACAAAATAATATATGGATGTATGAATTTTTATGAAACTGAGCTGAAAGCTTTAAGTTTAGATATGGATGGTTAAAGGCAAGGAAATGATCATCAATGATGAATGTTTGACCAAATGCCTGAAAAAAATAAGATATTAGAAATTTGGTATACATCTGCTAATAAACATGTTATTTGTGATATTTCTGCCTCATGAACCTTCTGCAGCTAGTAACCCAGCAAAATGGATATAACATACACATTCTTTAAACTTTTTGTTTCTTGGATAACAGATGTAACGGATAAAAAAATTTAACTTTGACACCTAAATTTTTTACACAGCATAATTTCCCAAAATGCTTCTTAATTTTTTTTACTTAAAATGAATTATACCTTGCTTGAGAGAGTAATTAAAAATACTCAATGTATTCAAGTATACAAAATATTGTTTGTGCAAGAAATAAAAGATCCATAAACATAAATCTGATCAAATCTTAAGCTGTTTCTCACTGTCATCCATAACCTTACCATTAATAAAACATTACATCTCAAAATATTAGAATAATCTCAAGTACTTATTTAGACTGGTAGTTGTACAAATAAACCAAATGAATGTTTTTAGTTGTAGAACAGCTTCATACTTCAAAATATAATGAAAATGTACCTTGATCATTAACAGGTGTAACTGTGATTTATTCCAAAAGAAAAACAATTCGTCCTAGCTCTAATGTTTTAAATTTAAACAAAGAGTACATCTTTCTTTGCCTTTAACAAATAATTATTTTAATATTTGCAGTCAGAAAAATAAGCATTCTATTAAACTCATGTTTTTCATACTACAAGACTTAGATAACAAATAATAAAAACATTTTGTAAATGTACGGGGGGGGGTAGTGCCAAAAAGAATGCAAGCAAGAACATAGAGATAATACAGCTATACATAAATCATTCCTACATGACTTTCAATATTAAAATTTAATTTTACTCT
>NW_013667009.1:199002-200615 GCF_000517525.1 Limulus polyphemus | reverse complement strand
CGGTATTCATCTGTTAATAAACAAGTTATTTGTGATATATCTGTGGTCTTATTATTTCTGATAAAATTAAAATTTCTGCCTCATGAACTTTCTGCAGCTAGTAACCCAGCAAAATGAATATAACATACACATTCTTTAAACCTTTTGTTTCTTGGATAACAGATGTAACGGATACAAAAATTTAACTTTGACATCTACATTTTTTACACAGCATAATTTCCCAAAATGCTACTTAATTTTTTTTTTACTTAAAATTAATTATACCTTGCTTGAGAGAGTAATTAAAAATACTCAATGTATTCAAGTATACAAAATATTGTTTGTGCAAGAAATAAAAGATCCATGAACATAAATCTGATCAAATCTTAAGCTGTTTCTCACTGTCATCCATAACCCTACCATTAATAAAACATTACATCTCAAAATATTAGAATAATCTCAAGTACTTATTTAGACTGGTAGTTGTACAAATAAACCAAATGAATGTTATTAGTTGTAGAACAGCTTCATACTTCAAAATATAATGAAAATGTACCTTGATCATTAACAGGTGTAACTGTAATTTATTCCAAAAGAAAAACAATTCGTCCTAGCCCTAATGTTTTAAATTTAAACAAAGAGTACATCTTTCTTTACCTTTAACAAATAATTATTTTAATATTTGCAGTCAGAAAAATAAGCATTCCATTACACTCATGTTTTTCATGCTACAAGACTTAGATAACATAATAAAAACATTTTGTAAATGTACGGATGGTAGTGCCAAAAATAATGCAAACAACAACATAGGGACAACACAGCTATACATTGATCATTCCTACACTACTTTCAATATTAAAATTTAATGTTACTCTGCAAAATGCACAAGCACAAAATGGTTACGAGGTCAGTCAATTCGACCGACCTCATACCAAGAGTCTGTAATAATCAAAACATGTTTTTACTCAACTTGGTCTTTCTTGTACACAAGTCATAGGCCCTTAATTACACTACACTGATGCCTAACCTGACATGACCATAATATTATGATAAACAAACTGTATACCAAAATTCAGGAATATATACTTCCAACTACAGTAATATTAAAGTCAAGTATGCATTTTATGAAAAAGATCGAGTTCATCATTGGTGCATGTAGTTATTCCAAAAACATGATCAATATATTTGTGACATAAGGCAGGCAGGGTACCTGTGTAGTTCTTAAATATACAATCTTCAATATAACCAACAAAGACGTTAGCAGAGGAGGGACTCATTTTGGTACCCATGGTTATACCCTTCACTTGTTTATAGGATTTGGTGTCAAAAGAAAAGGCATTTAATAATAAAACTAATTCAGCTAATCTAATCAGGGTTTCAGTAGGTGGGTCTAGGGTATCCCATCTGTCAAGGTAGTGTTTTAGGGACTTGAGTCCATCTTCACGTGCAATGGAGATGTACAACAACATTATGTCAAGTGTGAATAAAATAATCTGATTTCGACTTAAGATTTGCAATTTTTTGTATGGCATCATTGGTGTCTTGAATATAAGTAGGGAGTTGATGAACAAAGGGAGTTAGGATGGAATCAAGGTAACTAGAGATAAGTGCAGTAGAACAGTCGCATGTTGAAA
>NW_013667009.1:191262-198002 GCF_000517525.1 Limulus polyphemus | reverse complement strand
GATATATGGATTTAGGACTATTATCATCTGTCTTATTCTTCATAAGAAGCGAAGTTAAAGTTCGTATGGGTATTTTAAAAGGTCTTTAACCCTATCAGAGGGTCATCTGAACTTTCCAATTATTTTCCTGAAAATAATTCTGAATTTATATATGATAGATGTATGGTAGTTCTCATGTGTAATTGAAGCAACTATCTTGGTAACCTCTCGCATCAAAAGAATCAAATGTTTTGTTCTGAGCAATCAAAATTAGGTTAATTAGACCCTCTACAATACTCTTCAGGTTATTTACTACAATCAACAAATTATCAATTAAAACTTTATAGGAAATATGCTCAGACATACTTTATGAGTTTTTCTTAACACTACACCTTACATCAATTTCCTAACTGCGCTATTCGACTGAGAGAAATAGTGATTGTTAACTACTTCGAGGTTGAACAATGAATGGAGTACAAGTCACCAATTTGAGGAAGTTTACAGTTAGAATAATGAATTGACTCCAAGACTTATATTCAAAAACACATCAAATCTTCAATTCAAAATGTGCAAATATTCATGTAAATTAACATCAACAAAATCGTGTTACAAATAGATGTATTTTAAATCCAAATATACAGTCGATTGTGTCATTTGCCTTTTGTTTGATCCAATTAGCATAGCAGTTATTATGTAACGTGGACACTGTGTAGGCTAGTTGTTTGGAGTTCACCTTTAAAAAATATAAAATTAAATATTTTCTATCATATGAACTGAATAAGAAGTAGAATATGTTCGTTGTTATAGCGTTTGTTTTAGCGCGACTGTTGAAATTAATTGTATCGTAAATTTATATTCAGAAAGAAAAAACCCGTTTTATTTAAGAAAGGACTCGTGTCGCTAAAGTTTCGTCGGAACGAATTTACGGGAAATCAATTAACAGACGGAGACGTAACACTCCCATCGCTTGGTCTGAATTTTATTTCTTACAGTGTATATCTTTTCTTATGACTAAATAATGAAAATAAGGATTTCTTTCCACAAAAATAACAGTAGATAGTTTTGATATCTGATGTATACTTAATATACAAAACCTTTTTTTTTCGTTGTTGTTGAACTAATAACTGGAATTTTGGGGAACTTTCTCTACCCTTCTATCTACTTAATCTGTTCTGACAAACCACTGATAGAAGTATTTACAAGGCAAATTCCTCTGAAAATGACTTGAAGCTAGACTTGATAGGTATTTCAAAGATGCAGAAATATTAGATCGTGTTCCTAAGGTGTTTCTTTTACTAGGAGGCGTGTATGCTGCAATAGAACTGATAGGATGCATTATTATATTCAGTCCACCAACAGAAATTCTGTCGGTATGCTTTGTTTATGACATTTTTTCTATAATTAGTTATTTAAGCTTAATTTCTTTTGTGTAATGACTGTTATTTTGCCCATAGATAATTTTATTTCAGTGCATTGTAAAAATTAGCATCATCATAGGTGGAGGTTAATAACCAGGCTGCATGCTTGGGTCATTCATCCCATAATTATCTAGAAATTTCTTTCACTTGAACTAAATACATTTTATAGTAAACATATTTTACTTTTAAAGATAATGCCAGATTTCTGTATTAAAATACATCTTCTTTTTTTCAATAGCTTGATTGACTTATAATTCTAGGTAATTAAAAGATATACTTGGAAAAACAAAACAGTAATTTGTAAATATTCCTTAACATAAAAAAAAGGAACATTAAAAGAATTAGAACCATACTATTTTCTTAAGACTAAATATCTCTTAAATTAACAGTTTGTGGTAAATACATATGACACTTTCAAATTTTATACAACATTTTGTAAACATAACTCTACAGTGTATTGGCAAGAACATGATTTTGGGAGCTCCCCATGGTAGAATAAAAGACAGCCAACTTTTTCAATAACTTTGATGTCTGCCAATTATGACATAGATGTATGTATGAAAAATTGGTTTAAGTTGTGTTTTCTGGCATGTTTCTCCAGTAGCTGGTATCATAGATGTAACAGCTTTTTTATGGTGGCTAGATGGGGGCAAATTAGATTGTAACCCCACCTCTGTGAAATTTGTTGCCAGATAGCTTTTTCATTACATATGGTCTATATACGTTAATACTTCCCTTCCCCATAACAACAAAACAGGATCCAAATTCTTCAACTAGTTTGACTATAAGATGCTTCTTAACATCATAACTGTATAGACACAAATTGGGCATCTATGTCTCAACTTTAATTTTCCTTTTGAAAATCTTCTCTTATACAAACAAGTTAAACTTTTAACCAAGTTGGATTGGTTGAGAAACTTATGCAAACATTTTGAGCCTGCATTAAAAAAATTAAAATACAATTTTAAAAGATATTTTATTCTAACACTTCATTTTACATTGCAGATCAAAGAAATTTATGTTGGAAATGGATAGAAATTTAGACACAATAGACGCAGAACCTAAAAAGGATGCTAAAAATTGTCAAACAGATAAAATGCTATTTTTCTACAGATGAAAAATCTTGATCATAACATCAACTGGAAATCAGTCAAAATAATACATAGAACAAGAAATTATTTCAAAAGAAGAATTGTGAAAAAATCCATTAATCCAAAGGTTGAACCCATCAAGGATTTAGAGCTTCTGTTATAAACAGTGTGCATGTCACAAACAAGTGGACAGAAGAGAATACATGAAAGTCTCAAAATTTGTATGTGTATAAATTTGGTGTTACTCTGTAACAGTGGGTTTAAACTTATTATTTTACAAATTTTATTTTAGAAATTCAGAAGGGCAAAAATGAAGACTACTCTGATGCTTATTTCAATTTTGACAGAATGCTCACATTTACAGTTGTTACATCTATTATTAATACTCTAATTTTATTACACTAACTATTAAAATTTAAAATAACATTTATTTACTCAAACAGCATGAACATTGTGCTTGGAAATAATAATAAAGATCTTGAATTATTATAAGTCAAACATCAATGAGCTTATGCTACTCAATTTGATATAATTCATGTATTGCCAGAGATTTTGTAACTTGCTTGTATGTCATGGAGAGGGGAAGTTTTAAAGGATATAGATGGTGAAAAATTTATCTGGTAACCAACTTTCTCCTTGCTTTATCCAGACATGAAAAATATACTGCTACATCTATGATAGTGGTTACCATTGAAACATGTTAAACACAATTTCAAATAATTAATATCTTAAATTTACTTGTCAAGTAAATTAGTTATAATCATGCTTTGCCAGCTTGAAAAATACATTCACACCACACAATATTTTTATACATCCATTTATTTCATGTATACCAGACAAAGTTGTTACAAATAAAAGAGATGTGCTTTGTTTTATCACAGGGAGGAATATTTCAAAAATTAGATGCCCTTCTGAGATTTGGCTGTCACATTACTACATGAATTTAATCTTTGCACAAAATAAGTTTGCAAATAATTAAATATTATTTTTAGAAAGCCTCCAAAAACATCTACAGAGTTACTATCACAATTAAAAATAAACATTAACACACTTCACAGTTTTTCTTATAGTCATGTAAAATATAATTTGTTTTGGCTTCACTGCTACTGTAAAGATTTAACTGAAACAAAAGAAAAATTTCAGTTTTTGTGCTTGCAGTTAAACTTTAATACAAGTTGACTTCATAAAATAAGACAAACTACCTCTTACAGTTCTTTCTGAAAAAGAAAATTATGTGTCAATTCTTTATCCAGCTTACCCATCGTTTTCTGGTGACTTGTTTTCTGGATTAAGAAAACCTGTCTGAATCTGATTGAAAATTAAAGCTCCGAGTCCAAAGCCACCAACAACAATGCCATTCACAAGACCTTTTCTATGAGGAAACCACTAAATGAGAAGAAAAGCTAGATGAGATAAAATACTTTAAGTGATTCACTAAATGAAATAGCAAAGCTAACTTCTATTTCTCATAAGCACTATCAGCTATGCTACTAAGATACCTACAACACACATACATATGATATATAAGTTGCATTAACCCTCTCCAGACAGGCCACGAGTCAAAGACCATGTCATCATGTTTGTTGACTCATATTCAAAAGTTTATTGAACTATTTTATGAATCTATGTCAATAAGTTTGGTATCAAATTGTAGACTATAATTCAAGTTTTAGTATTATTCATTATTTAATTTCTTAATTTAAAAGTAAATATTAAACACAACTAAACATCGATTTTTGTGTGTCATGTGGTATGTTGAATGCAGCACTGGTTCAAATTAGATATATGTGATGTCAAAATACAAAATCTACAGTTTCATACGAATTAGGAACTCAAACTACCGATATTGACAAGCTGGAATATAAAATAAGAACCTCTTTTCTATTTGCCAAGATTCACTCCTGTAATGAATCAAACACAATGGGCCCCCTGCCCACCTCTTTCCAGTTTTGGTCCCTTATATACACTTACTTCTATATATGACATGTAAATAACCATTCAAAAGCTCAGAATGTCCCCCCTAGTGGCTTTCTCAGCCATTTTCATGTGTAAGGATTCCACCTCTTTCTTTCGAACCAAGATTTCAAGGAGGAAGGTTGTGTCTTTTTTTTTAGAGTAAAATACAGCTTAGTTATTAAGTTAGTTAATTATTAGTTATTTAGTTATTAGTGATAAGTTATATTGGAATTCTACGGTATCAATATAGTAATTTATGATTTTTTGGTTATTCAACTGTATATATAAAACCTAAAAAAATTATTTAATTTCATATCCTCCACGTGCGAAATTTTAAAAGATTTAACAATCTATGTCAAGCAGCAACCAAGTACAAGGGTTGGAACTAGAAGAGATAATTGTTTGCTTTATTTCTTTATTAATTGTTCTATGTTTTAAGAAAAATAAGTTTAAAACTTATTTCTAAATAGTAATACTCTGTATTCATATATAATGTATAATAATGGAAATGTGACTATTTTACAAAATACTAGTCAACTAAAACACAGCCAAGACAGGTCATTTTGTAAAGACTAAAGGTCAGTTTATGTTATTTGATATGGTAATATGAGAGCACGTGTGCTGCATAATTGTAACTTCTGTGTAGTTAGCCAAGCATGGCTGAAAGGTCAATATAATATAATAAATATGTATAATGTCATGATATTTAAGCTATGTAGTCTAGCATTTTATGTTTCAGTGTTATAATCTGTTGTCATTCTAGAATGAAAGAGGCATAATTTATATTTATTTCCTAATTTTTTATGGTGGTTACAAAATCGGTCAAATCTACCAAACCTGTATATAGATTCGTTAGTGAAAATAACAGATAAAATAAAGTTTTTTTTCTTAAGAAACATTTGATAACTATCTGGACATTATAAAGACTTTGCATATAAAATTTGAAAATTTTCTGATGCATGAGAGTATTTTTAATCTTAAAATGAAAAGTACTCAGCATGTTGGATAGGCAACATGCAAAAAAGAAAAAAAATACATGAGAAAAACACTGTTTAACAAACCTGAAAATTCAATAAAAAAATTGATGTTCTGCAGATGAAAGCATTAGAATGTTTACTGATAATGTGCCAAATTTCGTTAACATATGCTTACTAATTTAAAAGTTATAGTATGAAAACTATAACAAGCACAAAATGGTTATGAGGTTGGTCCCATGCTGAAAGAGTTAATAAAGTATTTAGAATAATATCATACCATAGCTCAAAAACTGACAAAATTATCAAATTTCTGCAAATTTTTACAAAATAAATAAGCATGAATTACATTTAGATAAAATGAAAGTAAAATAGCTTTAGATATACAACATTTTACAGGACTTAATTCACCTTCATTCCATTAGCAAGTGGAGCAACATATGCAAATCCAAGGCCACAACTGGATAGAAAACCATAGACAGCAGCAGTTGCAACGAAACCAGATTTTATGGCAAATGTTGAAAATGCAATGCACCCACTGAAAATAAAAATGATGAAACAAGATACGGTAAGACAGTGTATTGAATAAATTATAATTACTTAACTTTGTTGAAAACATAATACAATTGCTGAAAGTTTCATAAAAAGATTGAATTTTTAAATACATATTTTTTTTTTATAAATTGCTAATTCTTGCCATATTACCATTCATTTGTTCTAGTTTAAAATCCATCTCTTGCAATAAAAGTGGCAAAGCAAAAAGTATTATCAAAAGAACCACCTGTGTGGTGCTAAAATGTTGCATAAGTGTACAGAATGTAAGGATTGCTCAATTGGTCAGTATATTTTAGATGGTCAGCAGAGCAGGATATGTAGGTATGGCTATGACAATAAGCCAGGCCATACGTATACAAGAAATAAGTGAAATAGTTACTAGAATAAGCAGGTTCAGCGAAGAATCATGCCAACCCTGAATCAAGAGATGGACACAAAATCTATCCAGCTGTCACAAATGCTGGGAAGATGAGGTTCATAGTGTAGATGACTCGTACTACACTTCCAGATAAACACCTCAGTCTTACTTCCAATCCAGAAGTGCATCTACTCCATCAAATGTCACTGGGATTACACTGACCCAAAGACAGTCTCCATACTGACTTTTCTAGTGACCTGGCATCGGGAAAACAAGGGTTTTCCATTTACTCCACTAGGAGAAAATGGACTGAACACTGTCTGTTATCCCCACTCTATGTGGAATTTGAAAGACAGCATTATTCCCTATGAGGCAACATTAGCTAAGTGATGGTTTCCATCCTCTCCAT